>NC_000086.7:3923992-4208657 GCF_000001635.26 Mus musculus | reverse complement strand
ATATTCTCTAATCCTTCCTTTTGGCGATTCTCCTCAGGGCTCGAGTCTCATACTACCTTTCTAACTTCCATCCCCACAGTAACTTTCTACCTCCAGTGCCCTCCCTCCCTTCCACTGTCTGAACATTCATGTTCCATTACTCTTCCCACTACCACTCTGATATAAAAGCATTACATAATTTTTTTTGCAAGATGGAGATGCACTTATTTCTCTTTCCTGTTGACTTGTAAGGCAGATTCTCTGTTAATGCTCACTTTTATTATTAAGGGGCAAGGAGAACAAAAGCAAACTGTCCACGCCTGAGAAAACAGATGGTAGGTGAATCAGGGAAGCAGCTACTAGGAAGGAAAGGCAGGAAGACAGAAAGGAGTTGAAAGGCTTTGTTACAACTCAGCTGAGATCACATCCATCTTCAGGAAAATCTCAACAGAACTCAATGTTCTGTCGGGGACTGATGGTGATTTTCTCTTTGTGTATTGCATTCATTACTTTTTCTACTCTTGGAACTAGGTATCCGGCAAGAAGCAACTAGTGGGAGGAAGGATGGATTTTCTTTCATAAGTCAAAGATAAGTGTGGTGGACAAGGGTAAGCATAGTGGCACAAGGTAAAGTAGTTGGTGATATTATGCTCAGCAGCCAAGAATGAGAGAACAAATTGGAGTCGAAGCTATTAAAAAAAAAACAAAACAAAACCTGAAAGCCCATGCTGGCCAAATGGCACAGCAGATAAAGTTGTTTTCCACTAAGCCTATGAACCTGAGTTCAATCCTAGGGACCCACAAGTGTCCTTCCCACACACCAACAAATAAATGCAATAAAAGAAAGGAAAATAAACAAAGCCAGAGGCATGCATGGCAATAACCACTTCCTACAGCACCGTCTCTCAAAGGTTCTGCAACCTTCTGAAACTCAATGTTCAGAAGCCACCAGCTGGGGAGTGTTTCAGAAGCTAAGCAAAACCAACAGACACTGCTAGAAAGCTAAGGAACTTTTGGTGTTAAAGATGAAATGTTCTCTTCTGGTATTAATTCTCATAATAGCTTGCCCACTTGTGACTAAAATATTTAGAGCAGCAACATTAATCTTAGTCCACTGTCTGAATGATTGACGGGCACATACCAGGGATTTGCAATTGCATCCCTTGGTCTCTACAGCAGCTTTTCACATCATGACTGTTCAAGTATGTAAAACCTCATCACTTCTCCCTCAGTTTATCCTCATCACTAGCTACTAAAGCTTGAAATATTGTAGTCTAACCTTTTTTATCTTCTCATTCTGGGGCCAACTCTAAGTAACACAGGACACTTCTTTTCTACCTAACTTCCTAATTTAGTCAAAATGATATTTTCTCAGGAGTCGACTATGAAGTTGAGTTGTTTTTTTTCTTGCCCAATACCTGTTCTTTCCTTAGAATTTCTGCAGAGCAAGAGCTACCTTCCTTCCTTCCTTCCTTCCTTCCTTCCTTCCTTCCTTCCTTCCTTCCTTCCTTCCTACTTATGTTCCTTCCTTTCTTTTTGTGACCAATTTCAAGCCAGCCTAGTGCTCCCTGCTAAAACACTAATTCACAACATAACAACTAAAATGGTGCTTAGGTGGAGTACAGCCCAGTTGCTTGTCTGTAGAAGATAGAATAGCATGTGAAAGGATTTATTCTTAAAGGATTGTGGGAAGAAAAGTTGGTGGAATTCACAGGTTTTTATATTTCTTCACTCAGTTTAGGGATGAAAGCTAAGTCATTTTCTTCCTTTCTGGAAAAGCACTATTTAAATGGCATTCGTCTTTGTCATATACCCTCTAAATATCAGGGAACATTGGAGGCTCTTCTTTTCTATTTTTTGGTGTCCACCCTATTATCAGTTTTCCATTGCATGTTCATTGAGATTAGCCAGCTCTTTTCTTCCTGATGCTTCCCTCTGAGTATGAAATAATGCAAGGTAGTATGTTTGTTTGCTTGCTTGTATGTCACTGTCAGGACAAGTTTAATGTGTCCTATGCCCTATGTTTGCACGTTTATAGAATTTAACGTGTTGAGAGGAGGAGAAATGTAAGCACACCTTTACCCTCATGAAGGAGATGCACCTAGTGTGTGTGTATGTGTGTGTGTGTGTGTGTGTGTGTGTGTGTGTGTGACAGAGAGAGAGAGAGACAGAGAGAGAGAGAGAGTGTGTGTGTCTCTGACTCTGTGTCTGTGTCTCTGTCAGTGTTATTGTCTATTATATGTCTGTGACTATGTCTGTGTCTGGGTTACAGGCAGGGTTTCTCTGTGTAGCCCAGGCTGTCCTGGAACTTAGTCTGTAGGTCAAACTCAGTGAGATTTGCCTGACTCTGCCTCTGCCTCCGCCTCTACCTCCATCTCTGCCTCTACCTCCTCTGAGTACTAGGTTTAAAGGCATGCACTACCAAAACCGAGCTCCAAGGAAGTTTTTATAAAGGAAAATATTTAATTGCGACTGACTCACAGATTCAGCAGTTTAATTAATTATTCTCATGGTGGGAAGCATGGCTGTGTGCAGGCAGGTGTGAATTTGGAGAAGGAGCTGGAAAATCTTGATCCACAGGCAGCAGAAGAAGATTGTGTGCCACACCTGACATAGCTATGGTATAGGAGACATTAAAGATTGTCCTGACAGTGACATACTTCCTTCAACAAGGCCACTCCTACTCCAACATACTTTCTCATAGTAACAGTCCTTAACGACCAAGTATTCAATCAGATGAGACTATTGGGGCTATTCCTGTAGAGATGAACCTTTCTCCTTTGTTCTGACAGTAACATCTCTTGAAACTGAATTATTTCTGAATAAGTGCCTAGACCAGAAGCTTTGGCATGATCACCAAATAGCTCATAACTTAACTATCCATTTATTGTATTCTAAGCCAAACCAAGTGTTTGGTTACCTCTCCTCATTTTCATAGGAATGTTTTCTTCAGTGATTGTGACAAATCTTTCAGTCCTGACAATTTTCCAGAATCTTAGCTCTCCCATCCAGATGTCACACCTTCCAATCATGCCTCACCTCATTGACCATAGGCATTTTATTGATAGGTACTGCTTCCACATAATACATAAGAGATTCTATCTATTTGATCCTATTCAAATCAACACAAAAGTATACTTATTTTTGTATTTCACACTTTGCTATGTAATATCTATTCATAATGTACAAACGTTTAAATCCTGGATAGGATCTTATTACCATCACCAGGATTATTGATTCTGATTGCAAATCTCTACCAGATGGTATCTAAGGGAGTGCAAATCGTCAAGTAGGGGAGATAGAGTTGATAGAAAAATCATCAAAGATGATTTTTTTTTCAGAAGTCTGCTTCCAAAGGCATGGGAATGAAGGGAGATCAAATAAAAATACACATGCACTGTTTCTGTGGTAATACTTGATACAGTGTTGAAATCAGGAGCTCATACTGAGATGGTGCAGCATAAAATACATTATCTACAGCCTAGCCAAATCTGAAGTCTTCCTTACTATGGATGGGCGGTCTGATATACATGGGAGACCTGGTAAGCCTAGGAGAAGTACAAAATTAGAAGGCATGGTAAGTCAGAGAAAAAGGCTGGAAAACAAATTTTCCAAGAAATCAGTCTGAAGAAACTAGCTGGAATAGCCATTCTAATATTGAATAAAATCGATTTCCAACCCAAAGTTATCGAAAAAGACAAGGAGTGGCACTTCATATTCATCAAAGAAGACTTAATTCCAATTCTCCTCATAGTATTTCACAAAAATGAAACAAAAGGTATTCTAACCCATTCATTATATGAAGCCTCAATTACTCTGATAACTAGACCCAACAAAGAAAGTGAACGTCAGACCAATTTCCCTTATGAATATCAATGCAAAAATACTCCATAAAATCGTTGCAAACCAAATCCAAGAACACATCGGTATGGTGGATGATCATCCATCATGATCAGGTACTCTTCATCTAAGGGATGCAGTGATGGTATAATATATGAATATCCATCAGCATAATCCACTATATAAACAAACTCAAAGACAAAAATCACATGATCCTTTTGTTAGATGCTGACAAACCATTTGACAAAATCCAACACCCCTTCATGATTAATGTCTTTGAAAGATCAGGAATTCAAGGCCCATACCTGAACATAATAAAAGCAATATACAGCAATCCAGTACCCAACATTAAACTAAATGGAGAGAAACTTGACGCAATCCCACTAAAATCAGGAATGAGGCAAGGCTGCCCACTTTCTTCCTACCTATTCAATATAGTACTTGAAGTCCTAGCCAGAGCAATTAGACAACAAAGGAGATAAAGGGGATACAAATTGGAAAGGAAGAAGTCAAAATTTCACTATTTGTAAATGATATGATAGTATACATAAGTGGCCCTAAAAATTCCACCAGACAACTTCTAAACCTGATAAACAGTTTCAGTGCAGTAGCTGGATATAAAATTAACGCAAAAATCAGTGGTCTTTCTCTACACAAAGGATAAACAGGCTGAGAAAGAAATTAGGGAAACAATACCCTTCATAATAGTCACAAATAATATCAAATACCGTAGTGTGACTCTAACTAAGGAAGTAAAAGATCTCTATGATAAGATCTTCAGGTCTCTGAAGAAAGAAATCAAAGAAGATCTCAGAAGATGTAATGATCGCCCATACTCATGGATTGACAGGATTAATACAGTAAAAATGACTATCTTGCTGAAGGCAATCTAATGATTCAATGCAATCCCCATCAAAATTCCAACTCAATTCTTCATTAAGTTAGAAAGTGCAATTTGCAAATTCATCTGGAATAACAAAAAAAAAAAAAAAACCTAGGATAACAAAAAGTATTCTCAACAATAAAAGAACCTCTGGTGGAATCACTATGCCTGACCTCAAGCTGTATTTCAGAGCAATTGTGATAAAAACTACATGGTACTGGTACAGCAAAAGCCGGGTAGATCAATGGAATAGAATAGAAGACCCAGAAATGAATCCACACACCTATGGTCACTTGAGTATTGACAAGGGAGCTAAGACCATCCAGTGGGAAAAAAGTCAGCATTTTGAACAAATGGTGTTGGCACATCTGGAGGTTATAATGTAGAAGAATGAGAATTGACCCATTCTTATCTCCTTGTACAAACCTCAAATCTAAGTGGATCAAGGAATTCCCCATAAAAGCAGAGACTCTGAAACTTATAGAGGAGAAAGTGGGGAAAAGCCTTAAAGATACGGATGGGAACAGAGGAAAAAATTCCTGAACAGAACAGCCATGCTTTTTTTCTGTAAGATCAATAATTGACAAGTGGGACCTCATAAAATTGCAAAGCTTCTGTAAGAAAAAGACACTGTCAAAAAAGATACCAACAGATTGGGAAAGGGTCTCTACCAATCCTAAATCTGATAGGTGACTAATATCCAATATATACAAAAAACTCAAGAATCTGGACTCCAGAAAATCAAATAACCCCATTAAAAATGGGGTACAGAGATAAACAAAGAATTCTCAACTGAGGAATACTGAATGGCTGAGAAAAACATGAAAAAATGTTCAACATCCTTAATCATCAGGGAAATGCAAATCAAAACAACCCTGAGATTCCACCTCACACCAGTCAGAATGGCTAATATCAAAAATTCAGGTGACAGCAAATGCTGTCAAGGATGTGGAGAAAGAGGAACACTCCTCCATTGCTGGTGGGATTGCAAGCTTTTACAACTACTCTGGAAATCAGTGTGGCTGTTCCTCAGAAAACTGGACATAGTACTACAAGCAGATCCAGCAATACCTCTCCTGGGCATACACCTAGAAGATATTCCTACTTGTAACAAGAACACATGCTCCACTATGTTTCATAGCAGCCTTATTTATAATAGCCAGAAGCTGGAAAGAACCCAGATATCACTCAACATAGGATTGGAGACAGAGAATGTGGTACATTTACACAATGGAGTAATACTCAGCAATTAAAAACAATGAATTTATCAAATTCCTAGGCAAATAGATGGATCTTGAGGATATCATCTTGAATGAGGTAACCGAATCAAAAATGAACACACATGATATGCACTCACTGATAAGTGGATATTAGCCCAGAAACTTCAAATATCCAAAATACAATTTGTAAAAAACATAAATTCGAGAAGAAAGAAGACCAAAGTGTGGATACTTGGTTCCTTCTTAGAATGGCGAACAAATTACCCATTGAATGAGTTATAAAGATGGAGATTGTAGCTGAGACGGAAGGAAGGAACATCCAGTGACTGCCTTACCCAGGGATCCATCCCATATACAACCACCAAACCGAGACACTATTGCATATGCCAGCAAGATTTAGCTGACAAGATCTGAATATAGCTGTCTTCTGTGAGGCTCTAGCCAGTGCCTGGCAAATACAGTAGTGGATGCTCACTGTCATCCATCGGACGGAGCACAATGTCCCCAATGAAGGAGCCAGAGAAAGTATCCAAGGAGCTGAAGGGGACTGAAGCCCCATAGAAAGGACATCAATATGAACTAACAATTACCCTTAGAGCTCCTTGGAACTATATCACCATTCAAAGAAAACACATGGTGGAACTTGTAGCTCTATCTATATTTGTAACAGAAGATGGCCTAGTCTGTCATCAATGGTAGAAGAAGCCCTTGATCCTGTGAAGGCTCTACACCCCTATATAGGAGAATGCCAGGACCAGGAATGAGAGTGTTTGGTTTGGGGAGCGGGGGGAGGTGGGAGGGGATAGTGGATTTTTGGAGGGGAAACTAGGAAAGGGGATAACATTTGAAATGTAATATATATATATATATATATATATATATATATATATATATATATATATATATATATATATAATAGAAAATACAAACTTCATTATCCTAAAGGAACAAAAATGTGATTTATATTTAAATTATATAAAAAATAAAGAGCAATACAATTGCAAAAAAAGAAAGCATGGTAAGTTTTAGTTGACTGGCTCTCATGGACAGACCTAGTAATCATGGGAAACATAAACCAAGGAATACCTGGAAAGCATGGGAAATCTTTTAAGTATGAGAGTTTCTATAATATGGAAGACCTGGTAATCCTATTAAGCCAGAAAGCCTGGTGTTCATGGGCAGTCCCAAGACGCATGGCTGTCCTAGAACCCAAGGACACTGAAAAGCATGGAAGGATTAGAAAGTATGGAACGTCTGAAAAAAACTTCTTTGGCCTGTCATACCTGGGAGGCCTGGAAATCTTAGGTGGTCTGGTAAGCATGAGCAGCCTATAAGCATTGGGAAGCCTGGGATGTATGAGATTCCCCGAACCCATGGAAGACCTGAGAATTATGGAAGGACTGGTAAGGATGGCAAGTCTTATAAACATGGCAGGCCCGGTAAGCCTGAGAGGCCTGGAAATGTCAGCAGGCTTGATAAGGATGAGCAACCTCCAATGTGGGGAGGTCTAGTAAGCATGGGAGTCTTAGAAGCCTAGGAAGACCTGGAAAGCATGGGAGGCCTATTAAGGATGGGAGGTCTGATAACCATTGGAAACCGGGTATTCTTGAGAGGCTTGGGAATCTTAGGAGTCCTGGAATTCTTGAGTATCCTGGCAGCAATTGGAAGACCTAGGGACCATGGGAGTCCTACTTGGCCTGTTAGGCCAGATGTACATGGGAATGCTGGGTAATATGAGTATCTCAGTACACATAGAAGGTCTCAATAATGATTAGAGTTTTATAAAGCACAGAAGCCAAATGAAGTCTAATATAAATGTGAGGTCTGGTACACAAATGAGGTCTAGTAACTTAGGGAGACCTAGAGAATGTGGAAGGCCTTGTGACCAAGCAGGTTATGGCTCCCTGGAATACCTGTTAATTTTGGGTGACCTCGGATGCATGGGCGTTCTGAGAAAAACTTGCGGCTTGCTAAGCCCTGGAACCTGGAAAGCTTAGGAGGTGTGATAAGCATTAGAAGCCTGGTGAATAAGGACAGGGTTACTAAGCCTGGGGATGCTAGAATCCAAAAATGATGGGGAAAGCCCTGGAGGTCTAGAAGGATTGGGAGGTGTGAAAATACATCAGAGGAGTGTTAAGCTTGTGAGGCCTGGAAAAGGACTGCCAAGGATGAGATGGATCCAAGCATGGGGAAGCCTAGTAAGCAGGAGAGTCCTAGAACCTAGAGAAGACCTGGAAACATAGGAGACCTAGTACAAATAGGGTATCTGATGGACACAAAAGGTCTGGTTAGCTTGAGATTCTTGAAAAAGTTAGGAGGCTCAGTGAGCAAGAGAAGCTTAGTCAGAATTAGGAGGCCTAGTAAACACAGAAACGCTAGAACTCATGGAAGATAGGGAAAGCATGGGAGGTCTAGAACTATTTGGCAAAGTTGAATGCCACGGAGGCCTGGGAAGCTTAGGAGGCATGGACAGCATGATTAGCTGAGAAAGAACGGGATGTACTACTAACTATGGAAGACCTAGTAACAAAGAAAGACCTGAAAATCTTGGAAGGACTAGTAAGGATGTGAGTTATGTAAATGTGAGAGGCCTGGTAAGCAAGCATAAAATGCACAGGAAGCATTGGAGATCCAGTAACTAATAGAGTCTTGGATGGCAGGTTAGGCCAGGTGTACAGGGGAAGCCTGGTTAGTATGAGCAGCTTAGTATACATGGAAGCTCTCAAAACCATGAAAAACCTAGAAACCACTTGAGGCCTAGTAGCCAAGTGAGGCCTAGTAATCATGTGAGGCCTGGCAAGCAAGTGAGTGCCATTAACCAAGGGAGGCCTGGAGAGTATGGAAGGCTTTGTAATCAGGTGGATCCTAGTACCCTGGTGGCTGGGTGAGTTTGAGAGGGTTGGTAAACACTGGAGATGTGGTAAACGTTTCTAGCTTCCTTAGCCTGGAAGGACTGAAAGGCTTTTGCAGTACCTGGCATGCATGGGAGGCCCAGTAATGGTGGGTAACTGGAATATCCATATGAGCCATGGTGTACATGTGAGTACTAGTAGACATAGGTGAAGCCTAGTCAACTTAGGAGGCATCATGAGCACATGAGGCCTAGTAACCAAGAGAAATAAGGTAAAGACCTTGAAAGGACAACTCTCAGCTTCATCTAGAAAATAAAATGAAAACTCAGGATAGCTAAAATAATCCTGAATTAAAAAGGAACTGCTGGGGACTCCATTCCCAGTTCAAATTAGACTACAAAGCTATAGTAGTAAAATCATCATGGCATTGGCACAGAACGAGCCACATTGAACAAGGGAACTATTTATGGGACTTTCAAAGTTGGATACAGTGAATTTTGTACCATGCCATGGTTGTGAACCTATGAAGACCAAAGGTTGTTAGGTTATGGCTTAAAAGTGGTGTGTTCCTGTATCATGTTGACAAGAGGAAGAATTGTGACAGCATCTACAATCATGTGAGAGTCCAGGCTCTGGGAATGCCTGTTGGAGGTTATCTTGAGTGCATAAAGTGACTTGGGAAGACCTACCTATCCGGGGTCGCACTATTCCTTGACTCTAATCTTGAACTCTACACAACGGAGAAAGTTATTGATGTACTTGCATTAAGGTGATCTCTTTCTACTGTAGGTGTGATGTGACCAGTTTCTTCAACCTCCTGCCGCAGAAGCCTAGAGACTCAAAGTCTGAGATAATTGAAACTGTTGCCCCTAAGGTGATTTCATAAGGTCTTTTTAAAAACATAAAATCACTGCAACAGTAAAAGAAATTAAGGCAGAGAAATTGATCAGTATACTATGATACAGCTCATACCTTGATAGCAAATGATAGGTATCATGAAGGCCTATTTTCCATTTCCTATCTTGTTTATCCCTTTCAAAAATTGGATTCTTGGTATTTACCCTTACATCAATACATAAATATATTACATAAGTATATATAGTTCTATGTAAATATATTGCATATATAATTCCCTTGCTTATCCAAGATAGGGCATGAAATTTAAGTATAAGATAAATGTCTGTATGTGTGCATATATAGTTAGTTAGACATAGTCAGCAGTAAATGTTTTCCAAACCCAAACGACATTATTTAGTTATTTGAAAGCCCACACAGAGAGTAATCTCAAATATTCCCTTTTAACCAATGATTTACGTCTTATAATAATGACATAATGAATGCATTGGTTCACAACAGTTTCAACAATGGCATGATTTTATTTTGTCTCAATTTTAGCTAGGGCCAAATCTACTTAACAAGTTGACTGAGATGTTTTACCTTGCAAATATAGTCTCTTCTTTCCATTCCAAGCTTGGATCTCGATGGTAAATTTAAATCAGAAGATTAGGTTTATTTGATTTGACAAATACTTTGTTGGAAGTAAAGGTTTTCTTCAGAAATACATGGAAATAAGGTGATGGAGGGAAGCAATCACTTCTGGTGGTACTAGACTCCAAAGAATATTGAATTTGTTTTGGGTCTTCCTCACTGTAGTCATTACACAGCCTTCATATTAAATGAGCCATTCAATACTTGTAAAATGCTTACAGTCTAATAATTGATAAGATTACTTGTTTTCTGCATTTCCTAGGTTTACAAAAAGGAAATTGCAGAATATACACATAGGGAAGGTTAGTGCATCACTATCCAATTTCATTACAATTTGCTCCTCGTTATATTCAAAGGTGAGGATTTTATAACCTGTTGTCTTTCTGAAAGTTACTCTTTTGTTGGAATCAAAACACACCAAAGTTATTCTGAATATGACATTTCGGATATGGTTGTGGCAAGCAGAACCATCACACCTCTGACACCGTTGCCTTAAAATTACACACTGCCTGGTAAAGGTCACACGTAAAGGAAAGCCAAGTCGTCCAACTGACCACTTCCAAGTATATCTTCCATCTTTGGGGATCATTGTACCACACCTCATGGTGCATTCTTCAAGTTCTTGTTCATTGATAACTTGTGGTCCAATTACCCCATATTCTTGTGTTCGCAGCAAAGTCAACCACTGTTGTTTGTAAATGGGTGACAACCATGCCATAGGTATTAGTCGATCTTGTTCAAGAATAGTTGTGGAAGTCAAGTCACAGATGATGTGCTGAAATCTCAGCTTTTTAAACACGGGTTGAAATATTAGTCCTTCTTCACTTTCAAGAAAACTGATGTTATCAACATATGCCATGTGGGTGGAAAGCCAGTTGTTTGCGTGTTGTAAAAGCTGTTTCATGGTTCCGTTCCAGCATGGATTAAGATAAAGGAACATCCATATTTTTAGTGTGGTATATACATCAATCTCCTTTTGCATGACTAGTAAGTCAGAAGACAGTGCTAGAAGATACATCAACTTCAAATCTACTTTCTTGTAAAGTGCCACACTTGGATGTACCATCAAATTGCAAAGAAGCCATTCAAAGCATCTCGTCTTTACAGCTTTTAATCTATAGGTTTCTGCTGCCAAATAATAGGAGCACACAGTGTTCCTGTTGATAGTTTCTTTCATGATTCCTTCACACTGCTGAATTACTCGATCCACCCGAAGCAGGCATGCTGCTGCCAAAACTTGAGGAACTTCCAGAGGTGTTATTGACAAATCCGCATCCGTGTACAAAGCACCAAACACAAAATGCAGAGATCGGGTATCAATATCCTCATTCTTAATGATCAGATTTATAACACCTTGGTGTGATTCTCTCCAAGTACCTTTGAGAATGTTAGCAAAGTAGCCTGACTGACATAAAAATACTTTGTGTAAACACCATGTTCTTCCCAGAGCACGGATTTTAATGTCGCTATCATGCCCGTCCAAAAATAAGTTTTGATAAGCATCATTAGATGAGATCTTAACCCTTTTCCAGTAGATGTAGTTGAGAACTTGATGTGGATACATTCCCTGGTTTTGAGGTCCATGAACATTAGAACTTGTTGCCAACTCCTCCAAACTGTTTCTTTTTCGCTTGCGACTGCCAGGAATGTAGCTGGCTCCGGCTATGGCTTCTGGCTGTGGCTCTAACAGACTGGAATCCCTGCATCTCAAGACCCTGCTGACTAAAAGCCCCATTGATGAAAATTCCTAGAACAAGCTCTCGCAGAGGCTTCTTGGTTGAGGCATTGCTGTAGTCTGCCAGTCCTGCCTAGACTTCTCTGGGTTTCTCTACTACAGATTCTGATGTCACAGAGAAGGCAGGGCATTCTTCATTGTCCACATGTGTGTTGCCTGAGCACAGGCCCCGCCTCCTGATAGCAACCCCTCCCTCTCCCTCTTCCTTCCCCTTCCTCCCTTGCACATTTGCCCCACCATCCTCCCATCTCCCTTCCTCCCTCCCTTCCATTATTCCTAAATTCCTTCTTCCTTTCCTTTTCCCATTCTGCTCCTCCTTTCCCCTCACCTCTCCCTTCTCCCACTATTTCTAAATGGGCCACACTATTTTGCTGAAGATGACCTCCATCAAACTGGAGAACCTAGTTCACCTTGTTTTTCAACCTTGCCATCTGAATTTTCTTTTCCTTAAAGAGAACAACCAGGCCAAATTCATCCTGATGTGTGTTTAAGATTGTACATATTCCAACCCTTGACCCTTGACTATGAGCACTCAAATGTCTGTAGTATTTGAGATAATCACTTTCTAACTGCTTTTGCCAATATAAACAGTAAACATTGTTATTGCTAATTTTATTGTTAGCCTCTTTTGATTAGGATTAATGAGAAGTATTTCATGCAAGTAGTTGTATGCCTATGTCAACAATTTCTGTGTATGCTTTGCCTATATATATATATATATTTCTAAAAGTTCCTTATAAATCTAGTTATTTGTTTAACTTGCATATGTATGCGTGTTTTATGGTTTTGTTTTACTGATTTGCATTTACATATTAACTTTATATGGACTCCTTACTGTTAATAAATTGCAATCTGTAAGAAGCCAAGTCAAATGTTTAAATATTTCTTTTTATTCCTCTGTGCTGGCAATCCATTCCCAGAGCCTGGCCAGCAAAGTCTATGGAGGCAGAGCAAGGTGAACCAATGCAAGACACTCCTCCAAGTGTCTGTGAGGTCATAGTTATATTCTTTCTTAACACCACATCTCCTCTCACAAGTCTGTCTTAACAAAACATCTTCTAACCTGTATCTCCCTCTGTAAAACATCCTCTCAATTGTGTCTACTTCAGCAAATCATCCTGTCACCCATGTGTTGGCCTCAGCCAAACCTTCTTTCATGTGCATCTTCAGTATCAAAGCATCCTTTCACCAGTGTCTGCCTTAGCAAAACATCATTTAACCTTTCTCTCCCAGAGAATCACCATATAATGTACCCGACTTTCCAAAGAAATCAGAAATCTTAAGTTCATAATAGTTTCAGGGGTAATAAAAAGTCACATTCCTTAATTTGTTTGCTTTTAGTCATGCCTAGATGATATCACAAGAATAATCTGTGAGAAGAGTGAAGGTTTCACCACAATAAATGTTACTAGGAAGTATGATCCTGACAGTGTCAGTATCAGTATTGGCTTGCAGTTGCAACATGAGCATTTTACCCCACTCAAGGGCCACCTCCTTTTGATAGATTATTATATTGATTCTTTTTTTCTCTAATAGATTCCCAGAAATGCTTAAGTTGTGAAAGTGTTTGTCCTCTCATAAGCCCATTACTTGTACAATCACTAATATGAATATTCAACCTATGAGGAAATTTTAAGTAGAGATAGGGTAGAAAAGCTGGTGGGATGAGGGGATAAACAAAGCTAAGGATATACTTGAAAATCCACATGGAAACTTACTGTTTATAATAAAATTGATAAAGTCTCAAAAGACACATATTTAGCTGGTAGATGGCCTGTATGTCTACATAGTACTGCTGCTGAAAATCAAGCGAAAAAAAAAAATCCCAATGCCAGGTATGTTCAGGAAGTTCTCAGAAATCTTGAAAATAATACAGGTTCTTCACACTCTTTCTGTTTGCCTACCATGAATATATGATAAGACCCTGCTACAAAAGACAAACCACATCGAGGTTGTAAAATATAGAGAAATTGAGCTGGCATGTAACTGAAAACTTCCTTCCATCTAGTTAGATTTCATAGTTCTGGATTGTGCTATTCAGGATGCTGGCAGAGTAATGGCATCAACAGAGTTACCCAGATATGAACCTTATGATGTACAATACCAATCTACCAAGAAAGATGTGTCCAGCTACACAATAGTGACATCACTGTTATAGGGATAGCCAGTGTATCTGTGATTAGATTTGAGGCCAGTTCCACAGGAGGATAGAAAATGCCTTTGGCCCTAGGGGAGAATTTATTACTGTTGTTTATGTAAAGTCTCAAGGTGTCAAGCTCCCTTCTAAGTATCTATGTTTATATCTAGGGGAAATTCTACTTCAAGATTCATTCAGAGAACCCCTTTTCGCAATAAACTACAGTGAGGAATAATATGCATAACTGCTCAAACCACGATAGTAAGAGATGGCTGAATGGTATTACTATCTTGTTTAGGCATGAACCCTCATGGATCTTCAGAGGAAAAAAAAGGAGCAGAAAATATATAAAAACTGGACCATAAAGAGGAGGGCTATGGAATCTGTTTTCTTCACTACAGGACCACCTGTGCAGTCACGACTTCCCAACACCTGTGAGTATATGTAAAGTCTACCCATGACTAAAACCTCCCCACAGTAAATAATGGGCCAGGAAATGACCATTTCAACTTTTCCCTCCTTTGGTGAAATATTGGTGGGTTCTGAGGGAGAGAGAATCCTTATCTTCCATACATCCAGTGATCCAGATCCAGTGTCCTGCATCTGGCCTCCAAGAAAGAGTTTTGAGCTCATGGTCATACTGATAATCCTAGTTAAACTCTAGGATTCTCAAACACAAACAAACAAAACCAATGTCTGAAACAGAACTAGGGGGATTAAAAGGTTTGTAGAAGTGGGCAGGAGTCGAGAAAGGTTAGGGAGATTATAGAAATCTGAATATCATTTATAAATGTACAGAATGTCAGTGTCACACTTCATGATGGAATTAAATGTTGTTTTGTGGTTGCCACAGGATTCCATTACCCAAGAAGGAAGGCTAAACAAAAGCCTAAGGGCAGCAGAACTGCTTATTGACAATAGTGATGACCTGGATGCTTATAGCTCTTGTCTGCTGAGGAAGAGAACGCATCAGTGGCCATCTCTTGCTGGAAGTCTAAGGCAACATAGCACAGCTTCTCTCTGATATTAGGCATGATTTCCCTCCCAGCTTTTTGGTGAACTATATCCACATGTGGTCATGAACTTCATGTGGTAGGCTGTCAGGTACAGGCCAGCTAGGTCCAGACACGGGATGGCACAAGGAGAGCAGAGATATGCACATTATCTCATAGATGTGCACATTCTGTGTGACCCCATCTCTGGGCTCCATCAAAATCGCAGTGGTATGACCAGAGGCCTAGAGGAACAGCACAGACTGGATGGCTACTTACATGGTTGTGATTTTATAAGTCTCAAAAATGATGTGGGTCATCTTTTCACAGTTGGCCTTAGGGCTCTAGGGGGAATGGTGAGCAGCACAGTGTTCCTTTGGAGGACCACATGCAGTTTGTTGTAGAATGTTTGGTGCCAGATCTTCTCCATATTGAACCAGTTTGTGACAATGTCATGACCAATGGGGGTACTTCAGGATCAGGATGCCTCTCTTGCAATGGGCCTCAGTATCCACAAAGGTGTCCTTCTGTCTCTTACCCATCGTGATGCCCTGGTGCCTAGGGCAACCCCATAATGGAGGGGTAGATGGCCCTGGAGCATCATAACCAGCAAACCAGGCATTTCCCAGACCAGAACCATTGTTAACAAGGAAGGCAGTTAAATCATCATCCAGGGAGAACTGGTGGTCAGTGTGAACCTTCAAGAGAGGAGCTGCTAGAAACCTGTGCTAGTGGGAGGAAACAGACTAGACAGTCTTTATCCATGTTCTCTTTAGGGGAATCTAGGTTGTTTCTGGTTTCTGGCTCTTGTGAACAGAGCAGCAGTGAGCACAGTTGAGGAAATATCTCTTGGGTAGGATGAAGTATCCTTTGGCTATGTGCCCAAGAGTGGCAAACCTCAATTTTGGGTAGATCTTTTCCCATTTTCCAGCGAAACTATCACACAGACTTTCATAGTACCTGTGTAAGTTTGACTCCCACCATCGATGAATGTGCCCCTTACTGTATCCCCAGGATGAGCTGTCCCTTGCGTTGTTGATCTTAGCCATTCTGACAGGTGTAAAATGAAATCTCAAAGTAGTTCTCATTTGCATTTCCCAGATGGCTAAGGATGCTGAACATTTATTTATGTGTTTCTCAACTATTTGAGTTTCCTCATTGGAGAATTCTATTTAGATCAACATCAAATTTTTAAGATGGATGATTTGTTTTTCTTGACATCTTCAGTTCTTTATATAGTTTGCATATTAGTCCTCTATCAGATGTGGAGTTGGTGAAAATATTTTCCAATTCTGTAAGCTGCCTTCTTGATGGAGCGATAGTGTCCTTTGCTTTACACAAGCCCTTTTGTTTCATGAGGTACCATTTATTAGTTTTTTTTTTTTAAGTCTCACTTCCTGGCCTAAAGGTGTTCTGCTTAGAAAGTCTTCCGTGCCAATGAGTTCAATGCTATTCACCACTTTCTCTTCTATCACACCAGTGTCTCTGGTTTTATGTTTAGGTCTTTGATTTTCTTGTGGGTTTCTTTTTTGGGGGGCAGGATGCTAAGTGGATCTATTTGCATTCCTGTGACCAGCACCATTTGCCAAAGTTGTCCTTTTTGCAGTGTGTATTTCTGACTTCTTTATCAAAAAGAAGGTGCCCATAATTGTAACGATTTCTCTATGTCTACAATTATGTTTCATGTTCAATAAATCTGTCTGGTTTTGTGTCAATATAATTTTGCTTTTATTATTCTAGATTCAAAAACAGAATCCATATGTCTTCAGCATGCAAGAAATACTTCCTCTGTATTATAACTTGAAAGCAGGGATAGTGATACTTCCAGCAGTTCTTTTGTTGTTTGGGATTGTTTTAGCTCTATTGGAATTTTGGTGCTTCCATTTGATGATGCAATTTGTCCTTCCAACATCTGTGAAAATTTTGTGTTGGAATTTTGATGGGAATTACACTGAATCTGTAGATTGCTTTGGCGGGATAGTAATTTTTAGTTTGCTATTTTTATTAATCCATGAATATAGCAGATCTTATCATATTCTGATACCTTCTTCAATTTCACTCTCACTGTCTTGAAAATGTTATCAACACATGTGGTATATATATAGAATAATCGTCTAATTCTTTTGATATTTCCAATTTGTTGGAGTCCAGGTTTTTCAAATATATTCTTATGGTTATCTGGATTTTCTCAGTGTCTGTTCGATTTATTTCATTTGGATGTACTCTTTGACTGTTAGTTATTTTGGATAAAGATTTGTTGATATTACTGATTTTCTAAATAAACTCTTAGTTTCATTGATTCTTTCTGTTGTGCTCTTTCTTAAACATAATTGATTTCAAACCTGATTTGATTATGTCTACCTTCTAATCTTTTGTTTGCTTTTTAACAAAATTTTTATTTGATATTTTTTCATTTATATTTCAAATGCTATCCAGAAAGTCCCCTATACCCTTGCTCTGTCCTGCTCTCCAACGCACCCACTCCAACTTCCTGGCCCTAGCATTCCCCTGTACTGGGGCATATAATCTTTGCAAGACCAATGACCTCTCCTCCCAATGATGGCCTACTAGGCCATCTTCTGCTACATATGCAGTTAGAGACACAAGCTCAGGGGGTACTGGTTAGTTCATATTGTGGTTCCTCCAATAGGGTTACAGACCCCTTCAGCTCCTTGGGTACTTTCTCTATCTCCTCCACTAAGGGCCCTGTGTTCCATCTAGTAGATAACTCTAAGCATCCACTTCTATATTTGCCAGGTACTGGCATAACCTCACCTATATCGGGGTCATGTCAGCAAAATCTTGCTGGCATACGCAAATAGTGTCTGTGTTTGGTAGCTGATTATGGTATAGATCCTCAGGTGGGGCAGACTCTGATGGTCCTTCCTTCCATGTCAGCAATAAACTTTATCTCTCTAACACCTTCCATGGGTATTTTGTTCCCCATTCTAAAGAGTGGCAAAGTATCCATACTTTGGTCTTCCTTCATCTTGAGTTTCATGTGTTTTGCAAATTATATATTGGGTATTCTAAGTTTCTGGGCTAATAAGAACTTATCAGTGAGTGCATATCATGTGAGTTCTTTTGTGATTGGGTTCTCTCACTCACGATGTTACCCTCCAGATCCATCCATTTGCCTAACAATTTTATAAATTCATTGTTCTTAATAGCTGAGTACTACTCCAGTGTGTAAATGTATCACATTTTCTGTATCCATTCCTCTGTGGAAGGACATCTGGGTTCTTTCCAGCTTCTGGCTATTACAAATAAATGAATATAGTGGAGCATGTGTTCTTATTGCCACTTGGAACATCTTCTGGGTATGTTCCCAGGAGAGGTATTGCTGGATCTTCTGATAGAACTATGCCCAATTGTCTGAGGAACTGCCACACTGATTTCCAGAGTGGTTGTACAAGTTTGCAGAAATGGAGGAGTGTTCCTCTTTCTCCACATCCTCGCCAGCATCTGCTATCAACTGAATTTTTGATCTTAGCCATTCTGATTTGTTTGAGGTTAAATCTCAGGGTTGTTTTGATTTGCATTTCCCTGATGATTAAGGATGTTGTACTTTTTTCAGGTGATTCTCAGTGATTTGGTATTCTTCCGTTGAGAATTCGTTGTTTAGGTATGTGCCACATTTTTACTGGGGTTATTTGATTTCTCTGGAGTTCCACTGCTTGAGTTCCTTGTATATATTGGATATGAGACCCTATCCCAGATTTAGGATTGGTAAAGATGCTTTCCCAATCTGTTAGAGGCCTTTTTGTCTTCTTGGTAGTATATTTTTTTCTTATAGAAGCTTTGAAATTTTATGAGGTCCCATTTGGGGATTCTCGATTTTTTCTTTTCTTCTTTTTTTTTTTTTTGGATATTTTCTCCATTTACATTTCAAATGCTATCCCAAAAGTTCCCTATACCCACCCCCGCCCTGCTCTCCTACACACTCACTCCCACTTCTTGACCCTGGCTTTCCCCTGTACTAGAGCATATAAAGTTTGCTAAACCAAGTGTCCTCTCTTCCCAATTATGGCCAACTAGGCCATATTCTGCTACATATACAGCTAGAGACAGGAGTTCTGGGGGTACTGATTAGTTCATATTGTTGTTCTACCTATAGGCTTGCAGACCCCTTCAGCTCTTGGGTATGTTCTCTAGTTCGTATATTGGGGGCCCTGTGTTCCATCCTATAGGTGACTGTGAGCATCCACTTCTGTATTTGCCAGGCACTGGCAAAGCCTCACAGGAGACAGTTATATCAGAGTCCTTTCAGCAAAATCTTGCTGGCATATGCAATAGTGTCTTCATTTTGTGGCTGATTATTGGATGGACCCCCAGGTGGGGCAGTCTCTGGATGGTCAATCCTTTCATTTTAGCTCTAAACGTTGTCTCTGCAATTCCTTCAATGGATACTTTACTCTCTATTCTAGGGAGGAATGAAATATCCATGAATTGTTCTTCCTTCTTGATTTTCTTCTGTTTCGGAAGTTGTATCTTGGTTATTCTAGGTTTCTGGGATAATATCCACTTACCAGTGAGTGCATGTAAAGTAACTTCTTTTGTGATTGGGTTGCCTCACTGAGGATGATATCCTCCAGATACATCCAGTTGCCCAAGAATTTCATAAATTCATTGTTTTTAATAGCTGAGTAGTACTCAAATAACCCCATTAAAAAATGGGGCTCAGAACTGAACAAAGAATTCTCACCTGAGGAATACCGAATGGCAGAGAAGCCATTTCAGTTGTTTCATTTAAACAGTTGTGGCAGCACCAATTGTTGAAATTGCTGTCTTTCTTCCACTGGATGGTTTTAGCTCCCTTGTCGAAGATCAAGTGACCATAGGTGTGTGGGTTCATCTCTGGGTCTTCAATTCGATTCCATTGGTCTACTTGTCTGTCTCTATACCAGTACCATGCAGTTTTGTTCACAATTGCTCTGTAGTACATCTTTAGGTCTGGCATAGTGATTCCACCAGAGGTTCTTTTATTTTTGAGAAGAGTTTTTGTTATCCTAGGTTTTTTGTTATTCCAGATGAATCTGCCGATTGCCCTTTCTAATTCGTTGAAGAATTGAGTTGGAATTTTGATGGGGATGGCATTGAATCTGTAGATTGCTTTTGGCAAGATAGCTATTTTTATTATATTGATCCTGCCAATCCATGAGCATGGGAGATCTTTCCATCTTCTGAGATCTTGTTTAATTTCTTTCTTCAGAGACTTGAAGTTCTTGTCATACAGATCTTTCACTTCCTTAGTTAGAGTCACGCCTAGGTATTTTATATTATTTGTGGCTATTGAGAAGGGTGTTGTTTCCCTAATTTCTTTCTCAGCCTGTTTGTCCTTTGTGTAGAGAAAGGCCATTGACTTGTTTGAGTTAATTTTATATCCAGCTACTTCACTGAAGCTGTTTATCAGGCTTAGGAGTTCTCTGGTGGAATTTTTAGGGTCACGTATATATACAATCATGTCATCTACAAAAAGTGATAATTTGACTTCTTCCTTTCCAATTTGTATCCCCTTGATCTCCTTTTGTTGTCTAATTGCTCTGGCTAGGACTTCAAGTACAATGTTAAATAGGTAGGAAGAGAGTGGGCAGCCTTGTCTAGTCCCTGATTTTAGTGGGATTGCTTCAAGCTTCTCACCATTTACTTTGATGCTGGCTACTGTTTTGCTGTAGATTGCTTTTATCATGTTTAGGTATGGGCCTTGAATTCCTGATCTTTCCAAGACTTTTATCATGAATGGGTGTTGGATTTTGTCAAATGCTTTCTCAGCATCTAACGAGATGATCATGTGGTTTTTGTCTTTGAGTTTGTTTATATACTGGATTACATTGATGGATTTCTGTATATTGAACCATCCCTGCATCCCTGGGATGAAACCTACTTGGTCAGGATGGATGATTGTTTTGATGTGTTTTTGGATTCGGTTAGCAAAAACTTTATTGAGGATGTTTGCATCAATATTCATAAGGGATATTGGTCTGAAGTTCTCTATCTTTGTGGGTTCTTTTTGTGGTTTAGGTATCAGAGTAATTGTGGCTTCATAGAATGAGTTGGGTAGAGTACCTTCTGTTTCTATTTTGTGGAATAGTTTGTGAAGAACTGGGATTAGATCTTCTTTGAAGGTCTGATAGAACTCTGCACTAAACCCACCTGGTCCTGGGCTTTTTTTTTTTTTTTTTTTTGGTTGGGAGACTATTAATGACTGCTTCTATTTCTTTGGGGGATATCGGGCTGTTTAGATCATTAACCTGATCTTGATTCAACCTTGGTACCTGGTATCTGTCTAGAAACTTCTCCATTTCATCCAGGTTCTCCAGTTTTGTTGAGTATTGCCTTTTGTAGAAGGATCTGATGGTGTTTTGGATTTCTCCGGGATCTGTTGTTATGTCTCCCTTTTCATTTCTGATTTTGTTAATTAGAATGCTTTCCCTGTGCCCTCTAGTGAGTCTGGCTAAGGGTTTGTTTATCTTGTTGATTTTCTCAAAGAACCAGCTCCTCTTTTGGTTGATTCTCTGAATAGTTCTTCTTGTTTCCACTTGGTTGATTTCACCCCTGAGTTTGATTATTTCCTGCTGTCTACTCTTCTTGGGTGAATTTGATTTCTTTTGTTCTAGAGCTTTTAGGTGTGTTGTCAAGCTGCTAATGTATGCACTCTCTATTTTCATTTTGGAGGCACTCAGAGCTATGAGTTTTCCTCTTAGAAATGCTTTCATTGTGTCCCATAAGTTTGGGAATGTTGTGGCTTCATTTTCATTGAACTCTAAGAAGTCCTTAATTTCTTTCTTTATTCCTTCCTTGACCAAGGTATCATTGAGAAGAGTGTTGTTCAGTTTCCACGTGAATGTTGGCTTTCTATTATTTATTTTGTTATTGAAGATCAACCTTAGTGCATGGTGATCTGATAGGATGCATGGGACAATTTCAATATTTTTGTATCTGTTGAGGCCTGTTTTGTGACCTAGTATGTTGTCAATTTTGGAGAAGGTACCATGAGGTGCTGAGAAGAAGGTATATCCTTTTGTTTTAGGATAAAATGTTCTGTAGATATCTGTCAGATCCATTTGTTTAATAACTTCTGTTAGTTTCACTGTGTCCCTGTTTAGTTTCTGTTTCCATGATCTGTCCATTGGTGAAAGTGGTGTGTTGAAGTCTCCCACTATTATTGTGTGAGGTGCAATGTGTGCTTTGAGATTTACTAAAGTTTCTTTAATGAATGTGGCTGCCCTTGTATTTGGAGCATAGATATTCAGAATTGATAGTTCCACTTGGAGGATTTTAACTATGATGAGAATGAAGTGCCCCTCCTTGTCTTTTTTGATGACTTTGGGTTGGAAGTCAATCGTATCAGATATTAGGATGGCTATCCCAGCTTGTTTCTTCATACCATTTGCTTGAAAATTTTTTTCCAGCCTTTCATTCTGAGGTAGTGTCTACCTTTTTCTCTGAGATGAGTTTCCGGTAAGCAGCAAAATGTTGGGTCTTGTTTGTGTAGCCGGTTTGTTAGTCTATGTCTTTTTATTGGGGAGTTGAGACCATTGATATTAAGAGATATTAAGGAAAAGTGATTGTTGCTTCCTGATAATTTTGTTGTTAAAGTTGGCATTCTGTTCTTGTGGCTGTCTTCTTTTAGGTTTGTTGAGGGATTACCTTCTTGTATTTTCTAGGGCGTTGTTCCTGTTCTGGTATTGGTTTTTATCTGTTATTATCCTTTGAAGGGCTGGATTCGTGGAGAGATAATGTGTGAATTTGGTTTTGTCGTGGAACACTTTGGTTTCTCCATCTATGTTAATTGAGAGTTTGGCTGGGTATAGTAGCCTGGGCTGGAATTTGTGTTCTCTTAGTGTCTGTATAACATCTGTCCAGGCTCTTCTGGCTTTCATAGTCTCTGGTGAAAAATCTGGTGTAATTCTGATAGGCTTGCCTTTATATGTTACTTGACCTTTTTCCCTTACTGCTTTTAATATTCTATCTTTATTTAGTGCATTTGTTGTTCTGATTATTATGTGTCGGGAGGAATTTCTTTTCTGGTCCAGTCTATTTGGGGTTCTGTAGGCTTCTTGTATGTTCATGGGCATCTCTTTCTTTAGATTTGGGAAGTTTTCTTCAAAAATTTTGTTGAAGATATTTGCTGGTCCTTTGAATTGAAAATCTTCATTCTCATCCACTCCTATTATCCATAGGTTTGGTCTTCTTATTGTGTCCTGGATTTCCTGGATATTTTGAGTTAGGATCTTTTTGCATTTTCCATTTTCTTTGATTGTTGTGCCAATGTTCTCTATGGAATCTTCTGCACCTTAGATTCTCTTTTCCACCTCTTTTATTCTGTTGCTGAGGCTTGAATCTATGGTTCCAGTTTTCTTTCCTAGGTTTTCTATCTCCAGTGTTGCCTCTCTTTGATTTTTCTTTATTGTGTCTACTTCCCTTTATAGGTCTAGTATGGTTTTGTTCATTTCCATCACCTGTTTATATGTTTTTTCCTGTTTTTCTGTAAGGACTTCTACCTGTTTGATTTGTTTTCCTGTTTTTCTTTAAGGACTTGTAACTCTTTAGCAGTGTTCTCCTGTATTACTTTAAGTGAGTTATTAAAGTCCTTCTTGATGTCCTCTACCATCATCATGAGATATGCTTTTAAATCTGGGTCTAGGTTTTCGGGTGTGTTGGGGTGCCCTGGATTGGGTGAAGTGGGAGTGCTGGGTTCTGATGATGGTGAGTGGTCTTGGTTCCTGTTAGTAAGATTCCTACGTTTACCTTTCAAGATCTGGTAATCTCTGGAGTTAGTTGTTATAGTTGACTCTGTTTAGAGATTGTTCTTCTGGTGATTCTGTTACCGTCTATCAGCAGACCTGGGAGACAGATTCTCTCCTCTGAGTTTCAGTGCTCAGAGCACTCTCTGCTGGCAAGCTCTCTTACAGGGAAGGTGCACAGATATCTTGTGTTTTGACCTCTCCTGGCCGAAGAAGAAGGCCCAAAACAGGACCTTTCTCAGAAGCTGTGTTGCTTTGTCAGGTCCCAGAAGCTGTCAGATTCTGTGGTGCAGACTCTCACCTGTGCAGACTAAATTCCTAAGTTCAGCAGAGGCCTGGAACCAAGGTGGCGCCCGCTGCTCCTGAGGCTGAGGCCTTCCGAGCCAGGCAGACACCTGTCCTCTGGTCCGGACGGTGGCCGGCTGTCTGTGGCCCGCAAAGAGTGCTGACTCAGTGGCTCTGTGCCTCTGCCTGTCCCAGAAGCTGTCTGGGTCTGTGGCGCACCCTCTCACCTGTTCAGACTAATTTTTTAAGTTCGGCGGAGTCCGGGAACCAAGGTGGCGACCACTGCTCCTGAGGCTGAGGCCTTCAGAGCCAGGCAGACACCTGTCCTCTGGTCTGGATGGTGGCTGGCTCCTTATTTTCTTTTTCAATGACCTGTCGATTGGTGAGAGTAGACTGTTGAAGTCTCCCACTATTATTGCGTGAAGTTCAATGTGTGTTTTGAGCTTTAGTAAAATTTCTTTTATGGATGTGGGTGCCCTTGCATTTGGGGTATATATGCTCAGAATTGAGACTTTGTTTTTTGGTGGATTTTTTCCTTTGATGGATATGAATTCTTCCTCACTTTTTTCTACTATTTGTGGCTGAAATATTATTTTTTGGATGTTAGGATGTCTATGATGTAGGCCTGTGTACTGTAAGCTTTCCCTGAAGATCTTTGGCCTAAACAGGTCTGAGGGTTCAGGAGAAGGGGAGAGAATGCTACCAGGAAGGAGGAATTGTCTCTTCTGTTTCCACTAATGCAGCTGTATCCACCACTGCCGTCGCTTTTGTTGCTCCAAGATGCTCTATGCTGAGTAATCCCTGGCTGACCTGGTGGGAGGTTGACTAGCCTGGGAGAGGTGGCGGGGAGCTACTTGTGATATTTTGGGAGAGCAGGTCCTTTCCCTGGTGGTGGTCTTACAACTCTTATGACAGAGGCTCTCTGATAATGACAGTGTAATTCTCACTCCTTTATTTATTCTCAATAGGATTTTTATATACAGTCTTGTGGTGGTTCACAGTATGACAGTAGGTGTTTACTATTGGCTTGGTCTATGAGGTCGGGGATATCTCATCTACATGTGGGAAGGATTGGGGTGCTGTATCTATATGACTGAAAGCCACAAACCTCTCTAAAGCAAGAGTGTGGCTACATGACAGTGTCCTGGTCCGGAAGCAGGCAAAGCTTCTACTGTCCCTTCAGGGTCCCCAGGGCTTTAAACCTTAGCTCAACCTTACCAGGCTTCCTCTCACTGCCCACAGCCACACTCTATTCCAGCTTGGTTATTGTGACTGTTTGCTTGCAAAACTTTTTTCCAGCCTTTTACTCTGAGGTTTGTTTGTCACTGAGGTTTATTGTTTATATGAAGCTAAGGGCTATATCCTGCTTATGTATCCAGTCTTTAGCCAGATCCTTTTTATTAGGCAATTGAGTTCATTGATGTTAAGAGATATTAAAGACAGATGATTATTAGTTCCTGATATTTTTGTTGTTGGAGATGGTATTCCGTGTTTATGATTCTCTTCTATTGGGTTTGTTGTGATATGTTTAGTTTCTTATGTTTTCTTGGGTGTAGTTACCCTCCTTGTATTGGAAATTTTGTTTCAGTATCCTCTGTAGGGCTGGATTAGTAAAAAGATGCTATTATTTAAATTTGGTATGGTTTTGGAATATTTTGCAGGGTATATTAGCTTGTGCTGGCATATATGTTCTCTAAGGGTCTGGATGATATCTGTCTAGGATCTTCTAGCTTTTAGAGTCTCTGTTGCGAAGTATGGTGCAATTCATACAGGTCTGCCTTTATATGTTACTTGGCCTTCCCCCCTTACAGCTTTTAACAGTTTCTGTGCATTTAGTGTTTTGATTATTTTGTGATGAAAGGATTTTCTTTTCTGGTCCAATTAATTTGGTGTTCTGTAGGCTTCTTGTACATTTATGACCATCTCTTCTTTTAGGTTAGGGAAGTTTTCTTCTATGATTTTGTTGAAGATGTTTTCTGGCCCTTTGAGCTCGGATTCTTCACCCTCTTCTATTCCTATTATTTTTAGGTTTGGTCTTTTCATTGTTTCGTGTATTTCCTGGACATTTTGGAGTTGGAACTTTTTTTTTCATTTTTTTATTAGCTATTTACTTCACTTACATTTCAAATGTCATCCCAAAGTCCCCTATACAATCCCCCCACCCTGCTCCCCTACCCTCCTACTCCAAATTCTAGGCCCTTGTGTTCCCCTGTACTGGGACATATAAAGTTTGCAAGACCAAGGGGCCTCTCTTCCCATTGATGGCTGACTAGTCCATCTTCTGCTGCATGTGCAGCTAGAGACAAGAGCTCCGGGATACTGGGTAGCTCATATTGTTGTTCTACCCATAGGGTTGCAGACACCTTCAGCTCCTTAGGTACATTCTCTAGCTCCTCCATTGGGTTTGAAGCTTTTTAAACTTTGTATTTTCTATGCCTAGGATTCTCTATTCTATCTCTCATATTCTTTTGGTAATATTTGCATCTGTAACTCCTGATATCTTGTCTAAGTTGTCCATCTCCTGGGTTTCCACATTTTGTTGTTTCCATATTGTTTCTATTTCAAATTATAGTTCTAAGACTGTTTTATTCAACTCCTTTACCTGCTCTCTCATATTTTCCAGTATTTCTTTAAGGGATTTGTTTGTTTCTACCTATTTGCCTTTGTTTTCCTGTTTCTTTAAAGGGAGTTTGTTATATCTTCCTTAAAGGCATCTGTCATCTTCAAAAATGGGAAGTGAGGCCACTATATTGCTTTTCAGTCATGTTAGAGTATCCAGGGATTGCTCTGGTGGAAGAACTGGGTTCTGATTGTGCCAAATTGCATTGGGTTTGCCACATATGATCTTCTGCTTGACTCTGGCCATCTGGTTCACTGGTGTTAACTGGCCCGGGTGTCTCTGATTGTAACTGGTCTCCTTGGAGGCAGAGAGCTCTGTAATCTGAGTTAGGGCTGATCTCCTTGGAGACAGGCAGTGTTGCCTCTGATTAGAGTGGGCCTCCAGTGCCTCTGGTTAGGTTAGACCTTCTGTGTCTCTGGTTACTTCAGAAATCCTGTGCCCCTTTTACTTAAGATGTCCTGTGCCCTTGGTTACTATGGAGCTCCTGGGATGTTTCCAGGCTGTAGTATTTGTGCAGGTATTGTGCCACTGATCTGACCCTGGTGAGCAAAAGGTGCTGAAGGAAAGTGGAGCTTGGGGGTTGAGGTAGAAGTGGGGGGTAAGTCCCCTGTCAGCTGGGCTGTGTACATGTTCCAGCCTGTGTGGAAATTTGAGTAAGAGAGTCCCCTGTTTCTTTGGTTACTTTGGAACTTCTGGGAGGTAACTAGGCTGTTACATTTGGGCAGGTATTGGGCCACTGATCTAGCCTACTTCTTCTTGATGGATCATGTTTTTGATGTGTTCCAAGATTCAGTTTGTGAGTACTTTATTAAGTTTTCTTGCATCAATGTTCATAAAATAAATTGTCCTTAAATTCCTTTTCCTTTTAGTCTTTGTGTGGTTTAGAAATCAGGGTGGCTATGGCTTCATAGAATAAGTTTGGCAATAGACCCTCGGTTTCTATTTTGTGAAATAGTTTGAGGAGTGTTAGAATTAGCTCTTTTTTGAATGTCATATAGAATTGTGCACTAAAACCATATGGACCTGGGCTTTTTGGTTGAGAGACTTTTGATGACTGCTTCTAATTTTTTAAGGGTTATAGGGCTGTTTATATAGTTTAGCTGATCTTGATTTAACTTTGATATATGATATCTGTCTAGACAATCATCTGTTTCATTAAGGTTTTCCCTTTTGGTTGAATACAGGTTATTCAAGCAAGACCTAATGATTCTTTGAATTGGTTCAGTGTCTTTTGTTAGATCTCCATTTGCATTTCTGATTTTGTTTATTCAGGTATTGTCTCTCTACCTTTTGGTTAGTTTGGATAAAGATTTGGATAACTTGCTAATTTTCTCAAAGAACCAGCTCTTGGTTTTGTTGATTCTTTGTACTGTTTTATTTGTTTCTAACAGATTGATTTCAGCCCTGATTTTTATTATTTCCTACCCTCTACTTCTGTTATGTGTCCTTGCTTCTTATTTTTTTTCCTACAGCTTTCAGGTGTACTTTTAAATTGCTGGTATGGGAACTTTCTAATTTCTTTATGGAGGCTCATAATATTTTGAACTTTCCTCTTAGCACTGCTTCCATTGTGTCCCATAAATTTGGGTATGTTGTGCCTTCATTTTCATTGAATTCCAGAAATTCTTTGTTTTCTATTTCTTCCCTGACTCAGAGATCATTGTGTTCTGGATAGCCGTGGTAATCTATTTTGATTCTAATTTTGCTGTCCTGGGGGTGTTGCAGATGAGGAGTGAATCATTTATCATAGGTGACTTCTTGTGTCCCTTCTCCCCATTTTAACTGGTAAAATAAAGGGTAGAGCAGGTGACTGGGCAGTAGAAGGGAAGGTGGAGCTGCAAATTTGGGAAAAGAAGGGAGAGAGGAAGGGAGAGACGACTATGGAGGAGGAGGGAGAGGAGTAGGTGCAAAGACAATAGTGCAGAACAATGTGGCCTGGAAAAATCAAAAGTTATAAGGAATCTCATACATGGGGAATTTAGTGATGCAGTGATAGATCTGCCCAATCTAGGAATGTAGCTTGTATTCCTATTAATTGAGTTGTGATTTCTTTGCCCTAGCTTTTCTGGGCTGGAGATTTACTAGACATCATTGAGTAGACAGTTGTTCAATTTCCATGAGTGTGTAAATTTTCTCATTGTTTCCGTTGTTGTTGAAGTCCACTTTATTCCATGTGGTCTCATAAGATACAAGGTTTTATTTTAATTTTCTTATATCTGTTGAGGCTTCCTTTGTGACTGACTATATGGTCAATATTGGACGAAGATCCAGGAGGTGCTGAGAATAAGGTATATTCTTTTGTGTTTGGGTGAAATATTCTATAGATGTCTGTCATGTCCTTTTGAATCATTATATCTGTTAGTTTTATTATTTCTCTGTTTAGTCTTTATCTGAATGACCTGTCAATTGGTATGAGTGGAGTGTTGAAGTTTCCCAGTAATAATGTGTGGGTATCTATGTATGATTTAAGTTTTAGCAATATTTCCTTTATAAATGTGGGTACCCTTATTTGGGGGGCATCGATGTTCAGAATTGACATATCATTTTGATCCATTTTTTTTCTTTGATGAATATGAAGTATCCTTCCCTGTCTCTTTTGCTTTTCCTTGTGCCTTTTGGTTCATCTTGTTGATAGTCTATTTAATTAGATGCTAAAGTAGCTATATCAGCTTGCTCCTTGGGTCCATTTGTTTGGAAAAAATTAAGCCATTTTCTCTGAGGTAATGTCTATTTTTATGGCTGAGATGTGTTTCTTGTTTGCAGCACAATGATGGATCCTGTTTTCACATTTATATGTTACCTGACCTTTTGCTCTTGCTGCTTTTAATATTCTTTCTTTGTTCTGTAGATTTTGTGTTTTGATTATTATTGTCTGTGAGGGCTTTTTTTTTTCCCCGTCCCATCTAATGGCATTCTATAAGGTGTTATATTTATATGTATCTCTTTCTTTAGGTTGGGAAAGTTTTCTTCTATAATTCTGTTGAGAATATGTTTTTGGACCTTAGAGCTGGGACTCTTCACCTCTTCCATTCCTATTATTCTTATTAATGTTTCTGGATCTGTGGTCTGTATGGTTCAGGAACATCAGGTTTGCTGGAGTTGGGTGGAGACATGTCGGGAGAATGTAGTTCTCCCTTAGATAAGAGGCTGCTCAGGGCAGCTTGGTTTGGCCCAGAGGGCTCTGATAGCAATGAAAATGGGTCAGGGAAGGGAAGCTTTCAGGAATGGTTCAGGAGTCTGATGAAGGGGGGGAGAGGTGGTGGGAGAGTAGGAGTCTCTCTCAGATAGCAGGCTGTTCAAGGCAGCTTGGCTTGGCCCATGGGGTTCAGCAAGCAGAGAAGCTGGGTGGAAAAAGTGATGCTATCCTCTATCATCCACGAGTCTGATGAAGGTAGAGGAGAGGTGGTAGGAGAATAGAGGTCCCTCAGGAATCGCAGGCTGCTCCAGGCAGCTTGGACTGGTTGAGAGGGCTCCCCAATTTGACTTTTGATAAGTTCATACCCAATAACATGGCTGCTCTGGCAAGAGATCATAGCTAAAATTTTTCTGGGTCTATATAATCTGGCTGGAAAGTAGATATTCTAGATTACTGTATGATCTGTCTAGAATATAGACAGGCCCTTACACCTTTAATAGCAAACAATGTAGGTAAGTTTAATTTGTAGAAGGAAACCATTATGTTTGCAAGTGACATTTGATTGAGAGAATGTGGGGAGCGGGTGTGGCGGCAGTCCCAAAGGCGCCAGGGACTGCAGCTAAGTCATATGACTTGCACCTGACTTTCTCATATAAGACACAAACATCTTGAGTGCTGCACAGGTGTACCAGGATACAGGTGAATCCAATTTGGTGGAGATTTGCCCCTGCTGCCCTGATTAGCTGAAGCCTCGTGACTGGCGAGGGGGCGTGGCCTGCGGTGCGTGGATGAGAGAGAGTATAAAAGGAGTGAGAGGCCCAGGGTTTGGGGAGATATAAACAAGAAGAATCAGGACTGAATAAACTGCTGTTCGAAGGACTGGTGGTCGTGTCGTTCTTGCTGGTCGAGAGCGGGCGCTACAAGAGAAGACTAACAAATTAGAGCAAGGTTTGTCAGAATGACTCAGACAGAAGATACACCCATCTCAGGAGAACAGCACAGGAATGATGTAGCTGCCAGCATCCATGGAGAAGTGGGTACCTGGAAGGAGAGCTGGGGATGGATGGGATGAGAGACAAATGAGACCAAGACAAAGTTTTTGATCAAGGCCCAATGCTTAATTCATAAGTCTTAATTTAAAGGGGGGAACCCATCCCTCACTTTGCCAGAATATCCTCAGGAAAACAACCTCAGCTGATCAGCAGGTAGTGTTTTCTTGCAGGAAGCTGCATATGTGGCAAGACTATAGATATCACCTAGGTTGGAAGACTCCACCCTATATGGGCTAGGCAACTGTGGCAAAACAAGGTCTGATTTAGCCTGCTCAAGGTTGCTGGAAGGGCACAGAAAGAAAGGTAACTTAAGAACATCACAGGGAGAGAGAACAAGCTAGAGCTAGACATAGGTGGTGGTGGTGGTGGTGGTGTTCGTCGTCTTGTTATGTGTGCCTGTGAGGCAATTTTCCCAGGACATTTTTACAGAGACAGTTTGCAGAGAGAACAAGCTAGACACAGAGGATGACAGGATGAGCCAGAGAATGAGAATTAGCCAGAAGATTAGAACAGACTGCCACCACTGTATGATGCCAAGCAGAGCAACTTATTGAGGAGCTGAGCGAAGTTGAATGAAAACCTTCAGCTTGGAAGATTATACTGTGTGGAGGCTAGAAGCTTCCAAGCCTTGAACAAGAGATAATTATAAAAGAGAAACTGTCTGCCCAAACTGTGCATCTGAAGAGCTTGGGAACGGCTCTCATCTCAGTCCACTATCTGTGGAAATAAAGCAACATTTAAAGTTCATATCATGTAACGGCTTTGGAATAGGCCTCACATTCTAAAAAAGGATAAAATCACCCTGGTATATGGAAAGGTCATTTCAACCTTGGAAAGATTTCTCTTGGCCATGCCTCCAGTTGCCCTACTTCACCCTGCCCTGCAAGCCTAGACCCTGGTGGGAAGTGCATTAGTAGGTAGCTATATGGCTAGACCCAGGCATGCCTGTGTAATTTTACATGCTCAACCCCACGGATTATCACTCAGTTCATTTGTTTTACCTCTGTCCCATAAACACTGTGAGTGGTCTCTGCCATGCAGTGTTTTGGACACTGCAAGGACCAGAGGCAGCAAATGAACAGATCTTATCCTCATGGAGTTCTCAGCCTAGTGTGGGAAATGAGCCATATAGCCATGTAGCTATTAAGTCAGTATGAAATATTTTCATATTGGTAAGTGATAAGAGGGAGCATGACAAGGCCTAGCTTCAAGGAAATGAAATTCCAGGGTGAGCATTCTTTTCAGAGAGTCAGAATAGCCAGGAAAGTTATCAAGGAACCTTTGGGTGTGGAATGAAAACATTCAGGTAGAGTGTGGCCTCCAGCAGCAGTCAAGAGAAATATGCATTCCAGCTAAAGTGATGACAGTTGCTGAGGCTCAGTTGTCAGAGAAGACCTTGCATGCATGAGGAGAAGCAGCTGGGATAGAGGCGTGGCTGGAACTGATGGAGGGAGGCAGAGAACTGTGAGGTGATTTTCTAGAAGTCATAGTGGAGTCAGAAAGCTCAAAGCTCTGCAGGTTACAAACTCTACAGGTGAATTTTGCCTTTACCTTGAGTGAGAGAAGGAGATATTTTTGGCATTTATGCAGTTAAGCTTATTATATTTAAATAGGATCACATTAGAAACACTTAACTTGTTTAACAACTGTTTTATTATTAGGCTAATATAATTATTAATGAAATATATAATTACATCTTAGACACATGTTTTGCTATTGATTGGGGTTAAAATTAATTGTATTTCTTGTGTGACTCCCAAGTATGTCATGCAATTTGCTATTATTTACTGTGTGCACTCTAATGGAATTTTTCTCAGTTTTCTGGATCTTTTAATGATTTTCTTCAGATAGACTCCAAAGGAAAACTGTAGATCACAGTTTCAGGTTTTACTTTCCAGATTTCGTTATCTGATGGTGATGAAATGCCCAATGGATAATAAGAAAGTGATCGAAAACGACAATAAGTCTTTTGTTTTAGGCTTTAGCTGCTTTAAAACTCTCTAGGGAATTTATGTTAGAATTGCGGAGAGTTAAGAAATGGGTTTTTGGTAATGCACCAGTGGGTAGTGAATCTAAGGTTTGTCACATATAAAATACATTTCACTGTTCAAATTGCCTTATGTACAATATAAGGCTTATACTTGAATTCTATCTGAGTAAATTAGAGATCCATATATACAGGAAATGTTCAACGTGTGTGTGCAATGCATGACACTATTCCCTACATTCCAAGCTAAACTGATAAAAATGGAAAGGTCTATTTAGACTAACATTTATTGTTAAGCACACAGTCAATAAATCTTACTTTGTGGATGTATTGGGATTAAACAGATATGTTCAGAGTTTTCTTTTTCTTGGCATTACTGGAGGCAGATACAAGACATGCATCAATAACTTAGGTTTTTCTATTGCTCTGAAGAGACATCATTATTATGCTCTCAATGCTAAGTCTCATAAAAGAAAGCAATTAATAGGGGCTGGCTTACCGGTTCAGAGGGTTAGTCCATTCTCATCATGGTGGGAAGCATGCTGGAACACAGGCACAGGTGCTGGAGAAGTAGTGAGAGTTCTACATCCAGATTGGCAGGCAGTAGGAAGAATGAATGACACTGGTCCTAGCTGGAGCATTTGAAACTTCAAAGCCAGTGACACACCTACTCCAACAAGGCCACACCTCCTAATTATGCCTTTCTCTGTGAGCCTATAAGGGCCATTTTCATTCAAACTACCCCAGCCAGTGCAAAGAATTCTTTTCTTTCTAACAACCGGCAACCATACATCTCTTAATATCTTCTATTGCCTTAGAGAAGCAGGGCTATCTCTGGAACGCTATTACTCTTATGACGTTCATCTCTGATTGAATTGCAACATAGTTCAACATGAAGCCATAGTTGCGTTTCAAAGGAAAATAGAATGCATTTTAATTGTTTATAACTATTTGAGATACAGACACACTAATCATAAAAGATGGAGGTCAAATATCTCTTTTATAGTTGTCAAAACACAAATTGGACTACCTGCCTTCTGTACCTTCTTCCACATGCAGAGGATAACTGTAAACCACCTTGGGAAAAAAACTTAAAGGTTTATTGCATGCCCAACTCTTCTCAACCTTGATAATGGAGAAAAATATTGACAGATATGATTTATTGAAATATGAATTTTATTGGACAATGGCGATACATAATTTGTGGCTAGAGAAAATATGATTTCACTTGGCACAGCTTGTAAATTGAATACCATATCAAAGCCCAATTTTAAATGGATTATAGTTTATGGAGTAAATACTTAAAATACTGTTTAACTCTGTAGACTATTGAGGTCAACTGTGAACTCCCCACTTATCTCATCTCAGAAAGCAAAAACATATATTGAAAGATGTTGGACCCTCATCAAATGGGGCCGTAACAATTCTGACTTCCTGATAATCTTCCTGTCTCCATTGCAAAGAAAGTTTCACCATAAGAGAAGATAAATAAACTAGCTTGTTTAAAGGGAACTTTTAAAAAGTGAGTATATGAGGCTGGAAGTTGTGGAGCAGCCTTTAATCTCAGTACTAAGGAGGCAGAAGAAAGAATATCTCTGAGTTCAAGCACAGCCTAATCTACAGAGAGTAACAGGCCAGAACTGGCTATTTAGTGAGACCTTGTCTCAAGAAAATAATAATTATGAGTATAGGAATACTGTTTCTTTAACTAAAAAAGAAAAATTCAAAATTTTAAAAAACATCAGGTAGAATATGTCAGACCTCCTTTCTTTCTTTTTATTGGATATTTTATTTATTTACATTTCAAATGTTATCTCCTTTCACGGTTTCCCCCTGGAAACCCCCTATTCCATCCTCCCTCTCCCTGCTTCTATGAGGGTGCTTCCCCACCCATCCACCCACCCACCCACTCCCACCTCCCCACCCTGGAATTGCCCTATACTAAGGCATTGTCAAGCCTTACCAGGACCAAGGGCCACTCCTCCCACTGATGTCCAGCAAGGCCATCCACTGCCACATATGTGGCTGGGGCCGTGGGTCCCTCCATGTGTACTCTTTGGTTGGTGATCCAGTCCCCAGGGAGCTCCAGGTGGTCTGTCCTGTTGAACTGTTGCGCCACCCCCCCATGGGCCTGCAAAACCCCTCAGCTTCTTCAGTCCCTTCTCCAACTCCTCCATCCGGGACCTGCGGTCAGTCCAATGGGTGGCTGTGAGCATCTGCCTCTGTATTTGTCAGCCTTTGGCAGACACTCTCAGGAGACAGCCATATCAGGCTCCTGTCAACAAGCACTTCTGATCATCTTCAATAGTGTCCAGGTTTGGTGACTGTATATGGGATGGATCCCCAGGTGGGGCAGTCTCTGCTCCACACTTTGTCTCTATATTTCCTCCTGTGAGTATTAGTAAGGGTTTTATTGATATAAACAGACAACATGACCAAGGCAAGTCTTATTTGGAAAATATTTAATTGGGGCTTGTTTACGAGATCATAAGTTCAGTCCACTATCATCAGAGTAGAAGCATGGCAGCTTCCGGGCAAGCAAGGTGCAGGAGAAGCTGAGAGGTCTACATCTTCTTCTGAAGGCTGGCAGGCAGGTAAGACTGGTCTCTGGGCAGATAGGATGAGGGTCTGAAAGTCCGCACAAACAGTGACACACTTCCTCCATCTAGGCCACACCTCCAAATATTGCCAGTCCTTGAGTCAAGAATATTCAAATACCCATATTCCACTCCCTGGACTCTATAGACTTGTTCAACCATATGAGTCTGTGGGGGCCATACCTAGACATAGGATAATAAAAAATACATTTAGTCTGACTTCCAAAGTCCCCATGGTCTATAGCAGTTTCAACAATGTTAAAAGTTCAATGTATCTTCTGATATTTATCCGGTCACTTAACTATAAACCCCAAAGCATGACACAAAACAGCTGGACAAATTCCAAACCCTGCATCTCCATCTCTGATGTCAAAGCAGCCTTCAGATCTCCACCCCTTTTCATCTTTGTTGACTACAACAATGTTCTTTCTCATAGGCTGGATCCACTCCCTGCTAGCTGCTGTCCTCAGCAGATATCTATTCTACAGCTCTGAAATCTCAAATATCTTAGGGTCTCCAAGGCAACTTCGGTGTTACAGCTTCTTCTTCTAATGTCTGGGATTCACACATGGTCTTGTGGGCTGGTGTCACTTCTCCAGCTCTGTCCTCTGTAGCAATCTAAGCTCAAATTGATGCATTCCACTGCCACTGCTGTTCTTGGTGATCATCCCATGTTACTAGCATCACCAATACACTGGGGCCTTCCACTGAAACTAGGCTTCACCAATAGCCTCTCATAGGCTCTCTTCATGGTGCCAAGCCTCACCATGACCCCTTCAGTTCTGGGCTGTCATCTTCAATTGAGGCTGTGTTTTCCCCAATGTCCTTTCCTAGCCTCTCACAGTGCCAAGCCTCAGGTGTTCTTCATGACCCCTTCATGCCTTCAAAACCAGTAGTACTACCTGTGTGAATCTTACACATTATTAAATACAGTTGCAGTACAAAGTATAACCTTGGCTATCTCTGGAACACAGCTTCTTTGTGATCTCAGAAAACACTTCCCAGAAGATTTCATGTCAATGATGGTAGTCTCTCCTTAATCTCCACTAATTTCTTAGCTCTAGCTAATCAGCATCAATTGTCCCAGTTTTCTCCTTCTCTTGACTATAAATCCACAGACAAATGGGTGAATCTGCTTAGTTCTGATGTTTGCTGGGGCTGGAATATGGCTCCCTTGTTCTGTTATATTATCACCAGCTTTCTTTTTTAAATGAATTTATTCTCTGCCTAAGTTTGGTTATCCTGGAACTTGCTCTCTAGATTGACTTTGAACTCAAAGTTCTGCATGCCTGTCTCCTAAACTCTTGGATTAAAGGTGTGATCCACCATGCCTGGATTTAAGTTTTTCTTTACTTGGTACTTGCTCTTTACCAGGATGGCCTTGAATTTAGAGATAATCTTGCTATTGCTTCCTGGGATTAAAAGTGTGGTATTACCCTGCCTGGACATAAATTTAGCTGGGTGGTATCTTGCCCCAAGGTCAGCACTCCCTTACCTCAATTTAATATCTTTGAACAAAGGATTCAGTTTAATTTCACTTCCTGGTGCCCCTTTAATACTTGAACCATATATTTTATTCTTTTTCCTTTGTGAGCTTGCTATACTTGTTCAAAATGCTCATCATGAGACTTAGAGAAAAAAAAAACTCTCTGCTAGGATTTTGTGAGATTTCATTTGTCAATGTAATTAATAAAAATCTCTTTACCTTAGCCTCAGTTCATAAAAGGGCAAAAAGCAGCCACATTCTTCACAAAAATACCACAAAAACAGTCTCTAGGCTGCATACTGAAATTCTTCTTCGATGAATCCTTTTGAGCCAGATCTGCATAGTTCAAAACACTCTCAGCAACAAAGTCTTCCATATTCCTACTAGTATGTCCCATTAAGCCCCCACTTAAAGCATTCCATTACTTTCCAAATCCAAAGCCTCAAAATCCACATTCTTCTAAACAAAGCATGATGAGACCTATCACAGCAATATCAGTACCTGGTACCAACTTCTCTATTCGTCAAGGTTCTCTAGAGTTAAAGAACTTATGGAATGTGTCTATATATTAACAGAATTTATTGTGATGACTTAGTCTGTAGTCCAACTAACCCAACACTGGACTGCTGTGGATGGGAAGTCCAAGAATCTAGTAGTTGCTCAGTCTCATGAGGCTAGTTGTTTCAGCTGGTCTTCTGTGGAAGAAGGTCCCAACAGATGTGCTGGCAGGTAAGTGAAAGCAGAGAGTGAATCTTCCTTCTTCCAATGTCCTTATGTAGGTGTCCCACTAAAGGTGTGGCCCAAATTAATGTAGGGGGTGGTCTTGTTCTTTTCCATCCTTATTTTCCATATAGAGTGAGTAGACTAAACTAACAAAGAGAAATATTCTTTTGTTTAGAAGTTTCTACCTTCGGTTGTGTAAATTTTCCTGAAAATATATGAACAAGTATATGTTTACTCCAAGTAGGATGTTGAGTGAAACAAAGCCAACATCATTGCACCTGATTTTAGCTTAGTGAACCAATGAGTTTTTTGAGGTCACTGAAAGGAGCACAGATGATTCAATGTCAGCTCCATTACCAGAAAGCCTTATTCAGTGTTGATAATGATTAATGAAAACTACATCCCTAGAGCTCTCTGACCAACTTGCAGGAATCCCCACTGAAGGAAACCCCTCACTCCTGCCTGCAATTGTTCACTACTTGTAGAACATTGGGGATGGCCATGTGACTTTTGTGAATTCCCAGAGTTTCATTAGTATTAAATTGTGATAGTCCTTGAGTTTTATAAACCCTCTTCCTCCTTCTAGGATGGAATACTTTAATCTGAAAGAATATCTAACAAAACCTTCTAATGAGATCTTCAGAATGCCCCTGGGCACAGTATTCAGAGTTCATGATTCCTCAAGAAACAAATAAACCCCGTATCTGGTACCAACTTCTGTCTTAGGGTTTTAATGATGTGAACACTATGACCAAGGCACCTTTTATAAGGACAACGTTTAATTTGGGCTGGTTTAGAGGTTCAGAAGTTCAGTCTACTATCATCTAGGCAGGAGCATGGCTATACAGGCAGGCATGGTACAGGAGGAGCTGACAATTCTACATCTTCATCTGAAGGTCAGGAGTAGAAGGCTGACTCCAATTTGATTAGGAGAAAGGTCTTAAAGCCCATGCCCACAGTGATACACTTCCTCCAATAAGGCCATACCCACAAATAGTGCTGCTCCCTGGGCCAAGCATATTCAAACTGCTATACACCTTATTAAACTATTTTTGAAACTAAGATCTTCTCATTTTAATTCTCTACATGTATTAACAAATGATCTCATTACAGCGATAAAATAACTTGAGAAAAGAACCTTAGGGAAGGAATAGGGTCACAGCTTAGCCTCACATTTCAAAGTTATCGTTTACCACAGAGGAAAAACATGGGATCAGAAGTTTAAGGTAGATGGTCACATTTTGACATTTTTGTCCACAATCTGGAAGAAGAAAGCTATGCTTATGCTCAGTTCCTCTAGTAGTTTGAAATGAGAACGGAACCCATAGGCTTATATATTTGGATACTTGGTTCCCTGTTGTTGGAACTGCTTAGGAAGGATTAGGAAGTGGTCTTATTGAAGGAAGTATATCACTGGAAGTGAGCAATGAAGTTTCAAAAGGTTATTTTATTATTGCAAGTTATTTTTCTTTACCTCCTTCATTTGGTTTGAGATGTGAGCTCTCAGCTCTTCTTGCTGCCATGCCCTTGTTCCAGTATCATGGACTTTAACCCTCTGAAACTATAATTCAAATTAAATGCTTTCTTCTGTAAGTTGCTTCAGGTATGGTGTTTACCACAGCAATAGAAAAGCAAGTCACACAGTTTTCTTTGTCCTCTTTATGTTGTCAAGGACCACAGTCCACTGAATGATGCTACCCACCTTTAGGATGGGTCTTTCTGCCCCAAGTTACATAAATTAGAATCTACCTCACAGACATCCCTAAAGGGTTGTTTACATGGTGCTTGTAAATATCTAGTTGATAATCAAGATTAACTATATGCTCTATAACAATAAGATGTAAAAATGTAAAGCAGATGATGTTACTTTCCTGTGTAAATACTCCAAAGACTTTGTATAACAGATGATATAAAAATTTTTATGATAGTCTATCTCTAAAACTGGTAGATCATTTGTTCTTAATTAGAATGGCACTGTTTCTAGGAATGAAAACAGATCCTTTTTGTGGAAAGTGGAAAAGCAAAAGAGCAAATCTTGCTTTGTGGCCAAAAGTTTATCTGTATTTGATAAAACCTTATTTCTTATGATTGAATTTCTTTTATGTTTTGCTTTCTTGGATATTATATGATCAACGTTTGCCAGTGAGTTCATGAATTAAATAGATGCAGCAAAAGTCCTACCAAATAACGGCAAATGGCTGAATGTACCTTTGTAACTGGGCAAAACAGTGTTAAGATGTAAGGTTCCTTTATCTTATAGTCTTGCTGAGACCAATCCAGGTTTAACTAGAATCTGATCTCACATTCTGAACACTTGGGGCTATACCCAGGTCCCTAACAGGCTAGACTAAACACATTTAATTAGCTATACACGGTGTCTGAGTGGTCATCTCTGATGAGCTCTTCATACCATCTGGAGTATTTACAATTCAGTGATCATTCATGAAGTCATGCATTAAGAAGTAACTTATGTATGTCTACTGGCTGCCCTCACCTTTTCTCATGCATTATCTTTAATATATTTGTGCCTTATGCTTTTTACATTTTAACCAAGCAGAAGCTGTATAACTTGTCACTATTTATAAGTTATAAAGAGAAAATGTATTGACGTTATATGAGTATCTAGCAATGCATTTTCTTACATTAAGCAAAATTTAAATGTTATACTTACTTAAATAATATCTAGGAAGTTAAATTTCTCCCTAAATACATTTCATTTATGTATTAAATTATCAAATAATGAATTTTAAACAATTTATATAATAATAAATTGCTAATTTTCTATTGTATACTTTTATAAATTGATAATTTATGCATACAATTTTCTGTTATAATTTACATAGATAAATAAATTGCAGTAAAGCTGTATGTCAGGTATACTTGTTGGATACCAACTCTTTAATTTTTAACTTTCAGTTTTCACTCATTTTTAGTCATAGATAATATTTACTATTTTATAAATTAACAAACACATATACAGATACAATGTATTAAAATGATACAGAACATGTTAATGGCATTACATTTTCACAAAGAAACAATTGGGAAACATATTATAAGAGCTTCTTACTTTGAGGGTTGTTTTTCTTCTTTTTGAGAGTATACCATTATGTAGTCATGACCCTCCTGCCCTAGTCTCTCCAGAGCTAGGATTTTAATTATGTACCACTATGCAAGGTTTAAAGTACTGCTCTGGGTTATTACTTTTTTTTTGAGTGTTTATGACAGCCACACTAATATTGCCTGTACATTCTCAAAGGTAACAAGTTTGTTTTGAATTTGAAAACTTTTGCAGTAAAAGTATTTCTTACTTATAGTGCTTTTCACAACCTTTCCAAGTTGATGTCTTTCCTGTCTTGACTTAAACATCACTTGCTCAAAGTTTTTTTGTTTGTGTTTTTGAGACAGGGTTTCTCAGTGTAGCTCTATCTGTCCTGGAACTAACTCTGTAGACCAGGCTGTCCTGGAACTCAGAAGTCCACCTGCCTCTGCCTCCCAAGTGCTGGGATTATAAGTGTGTGCCACCACTGCAAGGCTTTTTTTTTAAACCCATGATCCTGTTGTTCTATTTTTCACTGTAGGACATCATGTGAATTATTTTTAATAGAATGTGGTGTGTGTGTGTATGTGTGTGTGTGTGTGTGTGTGTGTGTATGTATGTGTGCGTGTATTTAAATGTGTATAGCACATGAGTATACAAGCACATGGCCTGAAGTTATTAAGATGTTTCCTTCAATTTCCAGATAGAATCTCTCAATGAATCTCGAGTTCACAAATTTGTTCAGAAAACTCTAGTGGTTCTCATGTCTCCACCTCCCCAGTACTGTGACTACAGATGCAAGTTGCAATGCCCAGACTTTTCTTTGGATGCTGGGGACTCAGTATCACGTTATTACATTGTCCTGTAACTACTTTATTGGCTGAACCATCTCTATAGTCCCAGCTCATTTGTCAGTTTTACTCAAAGAAAAAATCATCTTGAGCACAACAACATTGTGTCTCATTCAGTTACATCCTAGTACCTTAAAAAGGACCTAGAACTCTGCTTCTCAAGTTGTGGGTTATAACTCTTTTGACAGTCATATATCAGATACCCTGCATATCATATATTTACATTATAATTCATAATAGAAACAAATTAGAGTTTTGAAGTAGCAACAAAAGTAATTTTATGGTTGAGGTCACTATAGCAAAAGAAGTTGCAGTGTTAGAAAGGTTGATAACTACTGACCATAACATAGCCAGTAATTTGTTGAATCAATGAATAATTACATGAAATTACTACATTTAAAAAATTAACTTTAGTTTTTGCCTTAGCTTACCTCAAAGATAGGCTGCAATCTGTAAACTAAACAACCCTTTCCTCATCCAAGCTGCTTTTGGTCAGTGTTTTATCACAGGAGCAAAAAGGAAATTATTAAAACAATCTGTATCCATCAGGGAAATGCAAATAAAAACATTTGTAATTTTTCTAGCTGTAGTGGTTTAAATAAGAATGTCCCTCACAGGCTCATACATTTGAAAGCTTAGTCATCAGGGAGTAGAATCTTTGGTAGGGTTATGAGATATGGCCTTTTTGGAGTAGTGTTGGACGCCCAACATGCCTGCAAGTAAGAGGCCACAACAGGGTCCTTCTGGACACGTTTATTGGGAGAGCTTGATTGCAGAGGCGAAAAGCCCCCGAACCCAGAACTGGTGCTGCTTATATAGGCCTAGGAGAGGCGTGTCTCACACCCAGATTGGTTATGCTTACTATCTCATTTGCATGTCTCACATCTGATTGGTTAATTCTCAAAACCTCATCTTGGCAAAAAACTTTACTGCATATTTACACATTGGGTGTCTACCCAAACTTATGCGTGGTAGCCAGGAGTAGCCAGCACCACCCTGCAATGGCACATGTGGCTTCCCACAGAGTAGGTGTGGCCTTGATGGAGGAAGTATGTCATGGGGGTGGCTTTAGGTTTCAAAAGCCCATGGTAGGCCCAGTTTTCCATTTCTGCATGTGAATCAGGATGTAGTCACAGCTACTGCTCCAGTTACATGCCTAGCACCATGCTCACTGCCATGATGATAATGGACCAAGTCACTGAAACTGTAGGCAAGCCCCAATTAAATGTTTTCTTTTATAAAAGTTGCCTTGATCATGGTGTCTCTTCACAGCAATAGAATACTAACTAATCCAGACTTGAACAGACACCAGCCCACCACCATGCTAGTGGGACTCACTGTCACATGTGGCTTAGGTCCAGAGTCTTCCTAGATTTTGCTCTAGCACTCACCTAAGCCATTCCTCCCAGCCCATCTCCATTACTTTGTGCTCTCCATTCTCTTCTATTGACCCATGGCCAATATGGCTGAGACATAGGTAGGCTGCTGCTGTTGAGGTACATGATAGAGAATGCCTTGGGGAACTGTGAGAGAAGCTAGAGAGGTTCCAGAGGAAAAGGAAGAGGCTGTTGCTCCCACTCCTTAGGTGGATTTTGTTCCCTGTATTTTTCTTGGATGTGATTTCATGACTCCTGTGTCAAGTATTTACATTCAATTCATAAGGCATGTTTATTCATTCATGTTAAATGCTGGAAGACAACTACAGAGCCCAGTCTGGTGGAAGGATAGGCTGAGTGTTTTCTTCAGTGTACCCTGAATCTGGTTATGGCCTTCTGCCTTGCTTTCAAGCTTTCTCAGATATAGTCTATAATAGGTGCTAGGCATTTGTGTTTAAATTGGTCTGTCTTAAGAAAGTTCTCTGAAAGAGCTGCTCGGTTAATATTTAGCATGTGCTTGCTGGCTTTTATGTTTTTCTGAACTCAAACAGCCTTCCTTAAATCATTGCTTACTTTATTAAATTTGTGAATAAAAACACTGAAACTGAAATAAAGTTATCTACAGTATTAGACTGTATTCTACTTCATTCTTTAAAGTCTTCAAATCCTAGGTCTTACAGAGAGATCTGCATAGGACAATGAATGTTGACAAGCTGGTTGTGCCTTACTTCATCTTCTTGATTCTAGTCTCTTTAAATTCCCCTTAAACCTACCCCTTGCCTGCCCACCTCAACCCCTCCTTGAAGCCCATATCCATTCCCTTGGGATTCATCACTGTAGTGGCTATTCCTGGATGTCAGCTTGATTACATTTAGAATGAACTACAATCCAGAATTGGAATACTCACCTGTGAACCTGATCTTGAGGCTGGAAGATACAAGTTTCTGACATAGATCTTGGCATGGAGATCTTGAAGCATAGTGGCTATGAGTCCCAGGAGACTAAGGCAAGGATATCTCTTAGTTCAAGGTCATTTGGAACAAAGCAAATCCCAGATTCAGGAATGGTGACACATACCTTTAATCTGAGCCACACCTTCTGCTGGAGACCTACATAAGGACAATGGAAGAAGGAAGATCCTCTCTTCTTCACCTGCTTGCCTTGTAGGACTGAGAAACTGTTAGATCCTTGGACTTCCATTCACAGGTTCTGCTGACCATTGTTGGGGAGTTGGACTACAGACTGTAAGTCATCAACAAATTCCCTTACTATACAGAGACTACCCATAAGTTCTGTGATTCTAGAGAACCCTGACTAATACAATCACTAACTGCCACTAATGTACAATAATTCTGCCTTGCCTGCCCCTAAGAGCCAGATCCTAAACCCTACCTAGAAGATGTCCAGAGTCAGTCTCCACTCCTCAACTGCTAGCCTATTACCTATACAACCCACTGAATTGATCTGGGACAGCTTATGGTTTGAACAGAGTTGCAACCAGAAAATCCTATCCAGTACAAGTTGGAATCCGAATATTAAAATACTGAGTGACTCAAAGAATGAGAACCAAATATCATTCTGATGGTTGACAACTTGTCAGATAGGAGTAATAGCAACCAAAGAACTAAATGCCCACCCAAAAGGCAAAAATAGATACACATACACCAAGGAACACCATAAGAATCCTAAATCTAGATATTTAGATCCCAATGCAAAAAAAAAAAAACAAACAAACAAACAAACAAAAACAAAAAAAACAAACAAACATAAACAGTGACGATAATATGCCTCCACCAGAAACAACCCCTTACTATAATATTCCCTAAGAAAGAATAATTTAGATTGAAGTATGTGGTAAGGACTTCAAAATAGCAATTATGCATATGTTCAAGGACCTTAAAAGGATATGAATAAATGTCTCACTGAGAACTCTGAAGACAAAAATAGTTGACTGAGGAAATGTAAACAATTCAACTATGAAAATACAATATGACAAAGAAGTAGAATGACTAAATTAACCCAAACTGAAATAAGACTTGAAAATAAAAACTCAGGAAGTCAAACAAAGACCTCAGAGAAAAGCCTCATCAACTGATTTAATGAAGTGAAAGAATTTAAGGTCTGGGGAACAACGTGGAAGGAATGGATATCTCTGACATTGGAAATATTAGATCTTAAAGATCTAGGAACAACTGTGTGGGTTGGTACCCAGGGGGTCCCCCTTCTTAGAGGACAAGGGGAGGGGGTGAGGGAAAGATTGTGAGGAAGAGACTGTGAGGAGGGGCAGCTGTGATTGGGATATAAAGTGAATAAGTAAATAAAATAAATAAGTAAATGGAAAAAATCTAGACACAAAACATCAGACTATCTGGAACACTATGTTTTGGGTTTTTGTTTGTTTGTTTGTTTGTTTGGTGTCACGGCACTCTGGTGGAGTCTGCTTGACAAAGCGAAGGCTGGGAACCTGGTTCATGAAGCAAAGAGTTTCAAGGAAACTCCCTTCCCGGGGACCTGGCATTTTCTCCCTAATCTATATAAACCATAAAATTAATTTTTCCATTCCCACATTAGTCTATTGTATGGATTCACGTACTCTCTATATAGCATTACCTTATAGTAAATGCCTTTTAAGATTGTATTCTAACAATAGCTAAAGCCTTTTCCCAGTGTTCTTAGATTCCAGATAGCAGCAAAGAGCTTAACCTATTCAGTAACTAATTAAGCACTACCATAAAGCAATAAAGCACAGCCATTAATTCAGTTGTCTGCAAAGTCTAAAATTCTCACTGAGATAGAAATTCGTATTATAGACTACATTCCATGCCAAGAGAAAATTAGTATACTATACTGAAAATGGACAGTCTCCAGATATAGATAAGAATTAATGAGGCCTAGAGAATTTTGGGGTCAGTGACAATACATTAGTCTTGAGGCGTATCAAGAGTTAACTACCCTGAGGCTATTAACTCTAAGTGTAAAACTCTTGCCTGGCAGAAAGTGCTAATCTCTAAGGTATACATTTATCTGGTCCCTACAAATTCCCTTTGTAGTCACTCCCTTTGCATCTGTGTTAATCTCTAATGTTAAAAGTTTATCTGGTTCCTTTTGAAGTCACTCCTTTTGCACCTGGAAAAATTCAATGTGCCTTTTTCTGTTATGATTTGCAATTTACTCTGTATTATAAAAGTCTGAGGCTCGACTAGAAAATTACATTCAGATTCAACACCTCTCTTGTGTGTATCTGATTGTCATTTCATCTGACTCCTTTGCCCATCTGCTTAAGTAATCCCGTTCCTCGCAGACCAGGGACCCAGAGGGTCTGCGGCAGTTTGGTTTTTGGTTTTTGGTTTTCTTTCATTTTTTTTTATCAAGACAGAGTTTTTCTGTGCAGTCTTGGCTGTCCTGGAACTCACTCCATAAACCAGGCTGTCCTCGAACTCTGAAATTTTCCTGCCTCTGCCTCCCAAGTGCTGGATTAAAGGCATGCACCACCACTGCCTGGCTTTATCTGGGACACTATGTACAGACCAAAATTTATGACTGATAAGTTTACAAAAAGGAGACAAAGCTCAGGTCAAAGGCACAGAAAATATTTTAACAAAACATCCTAGACATAGATAGTGCAAGAGTGAAATATCAAGGAGCAAGAGGCATATAGAACACACCCCAGACAGGACTAGAAAAGTTCACACACACACTATCCTATGACACATAATAATGAAAACACTTAAATGTACAGAACAAAGAAATGATATGAAATCTGCAAGAGAAAAAGACCAAGTTATATATAAAGTCAGGCCCACTATAATAAAACCTGATTTTAATGGAGACTTTGAAAGCTCAAAGGGCCTGGGCAAATGGTCTACACATTATGAAAGACCAAAAAATGCCAGCCAGGACCACAACACCTAGCAAACTATCAATTATAATCAGTGGAGAAATAAGACCATTTCCTGATTTAAAAAACAAATATTATTATATTTAAGTAATATCTATCCAGCAATTCAGTACTACAGAAGAAACTAGAAAGAAAAATTCTGCATGAAAAGAAGTGTAAATACACCCAAAAAGATGCAAGGAATACACAGCCCAGACCATTTAACCAAAATAAGTTTAAGCAAGAACAAGACAACAATAATAACACAATAATAAGAATTAACAAACACTTCTCATAAATAACTCTCAATACTAATAGTTACAATTCTTCAATAAAAAGACAGGTTGACACTCCTGGGCATATATCCAGAAGATGCTCCAACTTGTAATAGGATGCATGCTCCACTATATTCATAGCAGCCTTATTTATAATAGCCAGAAGCTGGAAAAGACCCAGATTTTCCTCAACAGAAGAATGGATACAGAAAAGTGGTACATTTACCCAATGGAGTACTACTCAGCTATTAAAAACAATGAATTTATGAAGTTTTTAGGCAAATGGATGGCTCTGGAGGATATCATTCTGAGGTAACTGAATCACAAAAGAACACACATATATTCACTCACTGATAAGTGCATATTAGCCCAGAAACTCAGAATATCCAAAATACAATTTGAAAAACACATTGAAACTCAAGAAGAAGGAAAACCAAAGTGTGGATACGTTGATTCTTCTTAGAAGGGGGAACAAAATACCCATGGAAGGAGTTACAGAGACAAAGTTCCGAGCAGAGACTAAAGGAACTACTATCCAGATACTGTCTCATCTGGGGATCATCCCATAAACAACCAGCAAATGCAGACCCTTTTGCAGATGCCAACAAGAGCTTGCTGACAGGAGCCTGATATAGCACTCTCCTGAGAGGCTCTGCTAGTACCTGACTAATACAGAAGTGGATGCTCACAGTTGTCCATTAGACGGAGCATAGGTTCCCTAATAAAGGAGCTGGAAAAAGTACCCAAGTAGCTGAAGGGGGCTGCAGAACCATAGGAGTCACACCAATATGAACTAACCAGTAACCCCAGAGCTCCCTGGGAATAAACCACCAATAAAAGAAAACACAGGGAGGAACTTGTGGCTCTACCTGTAAATGTAGCAGAGGATGGCCTAGCCGTTCATCAATGGGAGGAGAGGCTCTTGGTCTTGTGAAGATTATATGTTACAGTATAGGGGAATGCCAGGGCCAGGAAGGAGGAGTGGGTGGGTTGGGGTAGCCGGGGGTGGGGGAAGAGGAGAGGGGATTTTCAGAGGGGACTAGGAAAGGGAATAACATTTGAAATGTAAATAAAGTAAATATCTAACTAAAAATAAGAAACACAAAAGACTTCCCCACAGGAAAAAAAAAGAAAAGAAAAAATAAAGAAAGAAATTAAGAAATTAAGAAAGAAAGAAAGAAAAGAAAGAGAAAAAGGAAAAGAAAAAGAGAAAGAAAAAGAAAAAAACAAGAAAATACAATCCTTACAGAGAATATATGAGATAAAATAAACTCAGGAATGAAACTAAAGGGATAGAAACAAAAACAGTAACAAAGACAAAGAACCAATTAAATGAAGAATTTGGTTTCCTGTTTAAAAAAAAAGCAAGAAGGGCTGGAGAGATATCTCAGTAGTTAAGAATACTAGCTGATTTTCGAGAGGTCCTGAGTTCAATTCCCAGCAACCACATGGTGGCTCACAACCATCTATACTAGGTTCTGATGCCCTTTTCTGGTATGAGGGTGTACATGCAGATAGAGCACTCATACATAAATCAAATATATAAATAAGTCCTTTATAAAAGCACCAAGATTAACCAGCTTTTAGACAAATTAACTAAAAGAGAGTCCAAATGAATAAAAATGAGATTATGAAGTCAGAGACACCACCACATTCATCTAGAAAATTCAAAAAACCATATAGACATACTTCAAAAATGTATATCCTACTATAGTGGAAATCTGCAAAGAAACTGATAGATTTCTTGATACATATGACCTACCAAAATTAAATTAAATTGAAATAAAAAATTTCAGATTGATCTATAAACATCCCTTAGTGAAACAGAATTAAATATATCCTAACCCATGGTCCAGGGACAGATTAATGTTGCACAGAATTTTACAAGATTTTCAAAGGAGAGTTCATGACAATATGCCTCAAATTATTTCACAAAATTTAAAATGAAGGGGTATGTCTTAATTTTTTCAAAGCCATTATTACTTGCCATGGACTGGACTCCGTTGGCCCCTCAACCTGTGGGGAACCAAGGTCCTGGTATTCAGGTGAGCAAGGAGTCATCAGGGTGAAAAACAGACACAAACACAAGGGAGTGTTGATCTGAATTAAATTTCTCAAAGCGAGCATCAGACTTTTAATACAGAAGAAAATAAGGAAGTTAGGTGACACATCAGCCAAGGTACATAGAGATTACCCGATGCTTAATGACTCTTTACACAAAACAGAGGAATGGATACATAAAGACTAGCAGGAACTAGGCAATATAACAACTGAGACAAAGTCAGCTCTATCTAAGGTCAGCTATATACTTAGAAACCAGGTGTGAGGTCATCATGCTCCCGGGGGCAAGGACTTTCACCCCCAAGTCATAGTTCTAATTAGGAAGTTCTGCTCTAACTAGACTTCTCATGAATAATGCAATACTCTAGTTCCTCTTTAAACCACAGCCCGATCTTCTTCCTAAACCATTGTAAATTCCTGTATATGGGAGTGACTTGGCTGTTATTCTAAGTGATTTTGTGGGGGACTTTCTTCTATTAAGTGATGTAGTCTGCCATACATAGCTATAATAAGAATTCTAAACTTATTTTGCTAAGCTTGCTCTGAAATTTCTAACTCTATGTAATAGATAGTAATGCCTGATTTCACTCACTATCTCTCTTTCAATATTGGAGGCAATTTGTGTGAATAGGTAACATTCTTACTAAATTGTAAGCACAGGGTCGGCTCAAGAATTGCCTAGGACATTGGTGGAGGCCAGAAAGCAAAGTTCAACCTAATTTAGGTATTTGACAAATCATTCATTGGAGGCACATATAATAAAACAAAACTGAAAGAAAGCACACAGATCCATTCACCGACTAATGCAAGGACAAGTTTGGAGCATTCGTGCTATGGGAAGCCAATGCTCCAGGAGACTAATTTTTTGTGAAACTTTTTGGCTTGGGTCTGCGTCCAAGCTTTTGGGCTTGCCATGCAGTTTTTACTGGAGTGGGTGTGGCAATTACTGTTACCAAAACCACAAAAAGACTCAACATAAAATTATAGACCAATATCCTTTATGATCATAAATACACTTCTCAAGAAAATACTTCCCAAACATATTCAAGAATACATCAAAAGTTATCAACCATAATAAAGTTGGCCTCATCTTGAAGATTCAGAGATGGTTCAACATATGTAAATCTAATACATATCTATCACATAAACGGACTAAAAGACAAGACAGAAGATCATTTCATTAGATGCAGAAAAAAAATTGTGTTTGTTTTATCTCATTTGGTTTTGGTTTTTTGAGATAGGGTTTCTCTGTGTAGTCCAGGCAGTCTTGGATCTCATTCTGTAGACCAGGATGTCCTTGAACTCACAGAGATCCAACTGCCTCTGCTTCCCAGCTGCTGGGATTAAAGATGTGCTTTACTACCACTTTGCTGCAGAAACTGCCTAAGTTTAAAATTCTTTCAAAATAACAGTCCTGAAGAAACTAGGGGTAAAACTGGATATACCTCCACACTATAAAGGCAGTTTACAGTAAGCCTATATATAGCCAATATCAATTTAAATGGAGAAAAACTCTAAGCAATTTCACTAAACAGAGGAATATAAGGATGTTTACTCTCTCCATACACATTGTGACGACTATTCTTGGTTGTCAACTTGAGTATGTTTGCAATGAACTTCAATCTAGAAATGGAGGGCAAACCTGTGAGCCCGATATTGAAGCATGAAGACAATGTGCCTTTGGTTTGGATCTTGACACTGGAGTCATAGGCTTTTGTGTTAGATCTTGAAGGGGCTCCAGAGAACACTGACTAATACAATGATAATGGCCTGAACCTCTGAACCTGTAAGCCGGCCCCAATTAAATATTGTCCTTTATAATACTTGCCATGGTCATGATGTCTGTTCACATAAATAAAATCCCAACAAGGACAAAGAGCATAAACTGAGGATTGGTGGAGTAAATATAGGATCTATGGTTGATTAGTTTCATACACTATGGGCCTTTTTATTTAAGGAGGGCTCAAAGCATGCTTTTTGGTCTACAAAATGTTTTAGATAAAATTTGTTATCTAGGTTAGAATCCTGTTCAATTATCTAATTCAGAAATAACTCTAATAAAACATGGTACTTGGCCATATTGAATAATTGGTTCTGGTTTATGGGTGAAGAATTGATTTTTTTAATCTCTCCATTTAAATGGTATTGCTTGCCTATGCATTGTAGCACTGCCCTGAGACTTTGAGCATCACCTTTCCTTTCTGTCAGTGAATTCCTATAGACGTTTAGGTATTTTTAGCCATTTTTACTATATTGATCCTGTTAATCCATGAGCATGGGAGATCTTTTCATCTTCTGAGATCTTCTTTGATTTCTTTCTTCAGAGACTTGAAGTTCTTATCATACAGATCTTTCACTTCCTTAGTTAGAGTCACACCAATGTATTTTATATTATTTGTAACTATTGTGAAGGGTGTTGTTTCCCTAATTTCTTTCTCAGCCTCTTTATCCTTTGTGTAGAGAAAGGCCATTGATTTGTTTGAGTTAATTTTATATCCAGCTACTTCACTGAAGCTGTTTATCAGGTTTAGGAGTTCTCTGGTGAAACTTTTAGTATCACTTATATATACTATTATGCATATGATAGTATATATACTATGAATTTATGAAATTCTTAGGCTAATGGATGGATCTGGAAGATATAATCCTGAGTGAGGTAACACAATCACAAAAGAACTCACCTGTTGTGCACTCGCTCATACGTGGATATTAGCCCAGAAGCTCAGAATATCCAAGATACAATTCGCAAAGCACATGAAACTCAAGAAGGAAGACCAAAGTGTAGACACTTTGGTCTTTTTTAGAAGGGGAAACAAAATGCCAAAGGAAGCAGTTACAGAGACAAAGTGTGAAGCAGGGACTGAAGGAATGATCATCCAGAGACTGTCCTACCTGGGGATCCATCCCGAAAAGAAACACCAAAACTAGACACTATTGTGGATGCCAACAAGAGCTTGCTGACAGGAGCCTGATATAGCTGTCTCCTGAGAGGCTCTACCAGTGCCTGACTAATACAGAAGTGGATGCTCACAGTCATCCATTAGAAGGAGCACAGGATCCCCATTGAAGGAGCTAAAGAAAGTTCCCAAGAAGCTGAAAGGATTTACATTCCCCTAGGAGGAACAACAATATGAATGAACCAGCACCCCTGAGCTCCCTGGGACTAAACAACCAATCAAAGAAATTACAGAGAGGGCCTACTCATGCATATGTAGCAGACGATGACCTAGTTGGTCATCAATGTGAAAAGAGGCCCTTGGTCCTGTGTTGTTCTAAGCCCCGGTACAGGGGACAGACAGTTCTAGGAAGTGGGAGTGGGTGGGTTCTTGAGCAGGGGAAAGGGGGAAGGAATAGAGTGTTTTTGGAGGGAAAACTAGGGAAGGGAATAACATTTGAAATGTAACTAAAGAAAATATGTAATAAACAAACAAAACAAACAAGTGTTGCCACATCCTTTAGGCATTTATTCTAGAAGTATGAAAAATTATGCTCTCTGACAAGTCTTGTATGAGTATTGACTATAACTTTATTCATGATAGTTTCAAAAATGAAAACAACCTAAATATCTTCAACAACTTTGTTAATTCATAAATGCAACACTAGTCAGCAATAATAAAGAAGAAACAATAATTGAATAAGTTTCAGGGGCATTACAGAGAGTGAAAAAAATCCAATTTCAAAATGACTATAATTCCTTTACAATGCATTATATAGATAATGAATTTATACAGATGGAGCACAAATCATTATTGCCAGGGATCAAGAAGATTTTTAATAATGTGGGTAGGAAGAGATAGTTTGAGAGGTTGGAATATTTCTATGTGCTAACTGCAATGATGTCTGCATGAACCAAAACATGAACTGAACTATATAACAAAAAGAAAAAAAAACCCAGATGAATACAAGTAAAAAGGTGCTTTGCTCTCAAGCAGGCTTCTTGTTTAATTAATAATTCTTTGCCAATGTCCATAATTGAGATTCAATAAACTTGTGACAATGTAAAATGTTGTCATTGAGGACCTGTTATTTTTAAATATTTTTATTTGTATTATTCTAAAGTTACCTAAACAGATATCATTTAAAATTTTACCATAGATGTCACCCACATACATTTTAAAAGAATTAAATAAAAACTTAAAGTCTACTGGTATTGTATGCTTTAGGATCATGAGCTAGATTTTGGCTGCTGATATATTTTGTTTGGCCAACAACATGTTGACCCACACAATGTTTCCAAACCACTTTTCAGTCATACTTTTAGAATGTAAAACATTAAAAGATTTATAGCAGGTTTGGATTTTAGACTTTCTGGGTTGGAACTGAGGACATGTTATTTTAAAAAATGTATTATACATGGAAAAGGACACTTGTGGGAGATAGAAGAAAGTAATGGAAAGTGAATATAGTCAAAGTAAGTGATATATATAAACAAGGCAGCCTTATGAAACCCATTGCTTTATTCAATAAGTATACACTGATGAAAATTTTCTCAAGAAGTTCTGACACCTAAATTTGAGGACCAGAGCTTTAACAGATCCATAATGTAGATGAAATTCTCAGGCCTTGCCAAGCACTGACAGGAATTAAAATGACTTAAGGCTGTGGGGTTTTTAAATTCAATTTATTTATTTTGTAAAGGTCTCGTCCCTCATGACACAAGAATGTATAAGGTAAACTATTTTGCTAGTCAATCCGTAGGTTGACTACTCAAAGGTAGGTCTCTTGGGGGATAGAAACAATACATTCTATTTGTGTCTTTAGTTGTCATGGAAGCAAGCACAACAAAGCCACAGCAAAACTGGTCTCCTAAGGATGTCTGCTGACAAAATACCTAGATAAGACCAGAAAGACCTGTTGGAGATTCTAATTAAATGGGTATGTTATAAAGTGGGCCACTTAAAACCCAAGGATTCTGATTTTCAATGGTTATTAGTTTGCTAACTTTTCTGGCCTGGTCTTGTCCTCCACTGTATCAGGTCTGATGTTGCCCCCATTCTAATTTATGTCCACCCTTAATAACAAGTAATTTTCCCTTTCAGTGACCAAATTATCTACAATTGTCTTCGTTCTGTTTATCACCACTACTGACATTGGTTCATGCTTATTTACTCATCTATATTAATAACTAACCTCCAAAGTCTCTAAACTATCCATTTCCTGCCGTCATATTGGTATGTCATTAAAATTTAGATACACAGTAAATTACATTCTTTGTACAATAAATTAATAATTCTTGAAGGATTCTAGTATGAAATTTGGATTCCCATTGTATCCTGGCACTTGAGTTCTTTTCTAGCCATATCTTCAAACCCTCATCCGTTCACATAGGAGGCCATAGACTTACTCAGAGAATCACTTATATGGCAGAAATAAATAATGATCATGTGTATCTGTTGTTATTATTCAAGTAAAATCAGAAGTTAAAATCCATGTGGTGCTTTCTCTAGTCTTTTCACAAAGATATGTATTTAGAGGTAGCATTTGCCTTTTCATTTGACAGGAGGAAATTGAAATAGTCAGACCCAAATTTTCTTTTTTTTTCACATTTTTATTAGGTATTTAGCTCATTTACATTTCCAATGCTATACCAAAAGTCCCCCATACCCACCCACCCCCAATCCCCTACCCACCCACTCCCCCTTTTTGGCCCTGGCGTTCCCCTGTACTGGGGCATATAAAGTTTGCGTGTCCAATGGGCCTCTCTTTCCAGTGATGGCTACTAGGCTATCTTTTGATACATATGCAGCTAGAGTCAAGAGCTCCGGGGTACTGGTTAGTTCATAATGTAGTTCCGCCTATAGGGTTGCAGATCCCTTTAGCTCCTTGGCTACTTTCTCTAGCTCCTCCATTGGGAGCCCTGTGATCCATCCATTAGCTGACTGTGAGCATCCACTTCTGTGTTTGCTAGGCCCCGGCATAGTCTCACAAGAGACAGCTACATCTGGGTCCTTTCGATAAAATCTTGCTAGTGTATGCAATGGTGTCAGCGTTTGGATGCTGATTATGGGGTGGATCCCTGGATATGGAAGTCTCTACATGGACCATCCTTTCATCTCAGCTCTAAACTTTGTCTCTGTAACTCCTTCCAAGGGTGTTTTGTTCCCACTTATAAGGAGGGGCATAGTGTCCACACTTCAGTCTTCATTTTTCTTGAGTTGCATGTGTTTAGGAAATTGTATCTTATATCTTGGGTATCCTAGGTTTTGGGCTAATATCCACTTATCAGTGAGTTCCTTTGTGAATGTGTTACCTCACTCAGGATGATGCCCTCCAGGTCCATTCATTTGGCTAGGAATTTCATAAATTCATTCTTTTTAATAGCTGAGTAGTACTTCATTGTGTAGATGTTACCACATTTTCTGTATCCATTACTCTGTTGAGGGGCATCTGGGTTCTTTCTAGCTTCTGGCTATTATAAATAAGGCTGCTATGAACATAGTGGAGCATGTGTCCTTCTTACCAGTTGGGGCATCTTCTAAATATATGCCCAGGAGAGGTATTGCTGGATCCTCAGGTAGTACTATGTCCAATTTCCTGAGGAACCGCCAGACTGATTCCAGAGTGGTTGTACAAGCCTGCAATCCCACCAACAATGGAGGAGTGTTCCTCTTTCTCCACATCCACGCCAGCATCTGCTGTCACCTGAATTTTTGATCTTAGCCATTCTGACTGGTGTGAGGTGGAATCTCAGGGTTGTTTTGATTTGCATTTCCCTGATGATTAAGAATGTTGAACAGTTTTTCAGGTGCTTCACTGCCATTTGGTATTCCTCAGGTGAGAATTCTTTGTTCAGTTCTGAGCCACATTTTTTAATGGGGTTATTTGATTTTCTGAAGTCCACCTTCTTGAGTTCTTTATATATGTTGGATATTAGTCCCCTATCTGATTTAGGATAGGTAAATATCCTTTCCCAATCTGTTGGCGGTCTTTTTGTCTTATTGACGGTGTCTTTTGCCTTGCGGAAACTTTGGAGTTTCATTAGGTCCCATTTGTCAATTCTCGATCTTACAGCACAAGCCATTGCTGTTCTGTTCAGGAATTTTTCCCCTGTGCCCATATCTTCAAGGCTTTTCCCCACTTTCTCCTCTATAAGTTTCAGTGTCTCTGGTTTTATGTGAAGTTCCTTGATCCACTTAGATTTGACCTTAGTACAAGGAGATAAGTATGGATCGATGCGCATTCTTCTACACGATAACAACCAGTTGTGCCAGGACCAATTGCTGAAAATGCTGTCTTTCTTCCACTGGATGGTTTTAGCTCCCTTGTCGAAGATCAAGTGACCATAGGTGTGTGGGTTCATTTCTGGGTCTTCAATTCTATTCCATTGGTCTACTGGTCTGTCTCTATACCAGTACCATGCAGTTTTTATCACAATTGCTCTGTAGTAAAGCTTTAGGTCAGGCATGGTGATTGCACCAGAGGTTCTTTTATCCTTGAGAAGACTTTTTACTATCCTAGGTTTTTTGTTATTCCAGATGAATTTGCAAATTGCTCCTTCTAATTCGTTGAAGAATTGAGTTGGAATTTTGATGGGGATTGCAATGAATCTGTAGTTTGCTTTTGGCAAGATAGCCATTTTTACAATGTTTATCCTGCCAATCCATGAGCATGGGAGATCTTTACATCTTCTGAGATCTTCTTTAATTTCTTTCTTCAGAGATTTGAAATTTTTATCATATAGATCTTTCACTTCCTTAGTTAGAGTCACGCCAAGATATTTTATATTATTTGTGACTATTGAGAAGGGTGTTGTTTCCCTAATTTCTTTCTCAGCCTGTTTATTCTTTGTATAGAGAAAGGCCATTGACTTGTTTGAGTTTATTTTATATCCAGCTACTTCACCGAAGCTGTTTATCAGGTTTAGGAGTTCTCTGGTAGAATTTTTAGGGTCACTTATATATACTATCATATCATCTGCAAAAAGTGATATTTTGACTTCCTCTTTTCCAATTTGTATCCCCTTGATCTCCTTTTGTTGTCGAATTGCTCTGGCTAATACTTCAAGTACTATGTTGAAAAGGTAGGGAGAGAGTGGGCAGCCTTGTCTAGTCCCTGATTTTAGTGGGATTGCTTCCAGCTTCTCTCCATTTACTTTGATGTTGGCTACTGGTTTGCTGTAGATTGCTTTTATCATGTTTAGGTATGGGCCTTGAATTCCTGATCTTTCCAAGACTTTTATCATGAATGGGTGTTGGATCTTGTCAAATGCTTTTTCTGCATCTAACGAGATGATCATGTGGTTTTTGTCTTTGAGTTTGTTTATATAATGGATTACATTGATGGATTTTCGTATATTAAACCATCCCTGGATTAAAACCTACTTGGTCAGGATGGATGATTGCTTTAATGTGTTCTTGGATTCGGTTAGCGAGAATTTTATTGAGGATTTTTGCATCGATATTCATAAGAGAAATTGGTCTGAAGTTCTCTATCTTTGTTGGGTCTTTCTGTGGTTTAGGTATCAGAGTAATAGTGGCTTCATAAAATGAGTTGGGTAGAGTACCTTCTACTTCTATTTTGTGAAATAGTTTGTGCAGAACTGGAATTAGATCTTCTTTGAAGGTCTGATAGAACTCTGCACTAAACCCGTCTGGTCCTGGGCTTTTTTTGGCTGGGAGACTATTGATAACTGCTGCTATTTCTTTAGGTGATATGGGACTGTTTAGATGGTCAACTTGATCCTGATTCAACTTTGGTACCTGGAATCTGTCCAGAAATTTGTCCATTTCGTCCAGGTTTTCCAGTTTTGTTGAGTATAGCCTTTTGTAGAAGGATCTGATGGTGTTTTGGATTTCTTCAGGATTTGTTGTTATGTCTCCCTTTTCATTTCTGATTTTGTTAATTAGGATTTTGTCCCTGTGCACTTTAGTGAGTCTAGCTAAGGGTTTATCTATCTTGTTGATTTTTTTCAAAGAACCAACTTCTCGTTTGGTTAATTCTTTGAATAGTTCTTCTTGTTTCCACTTGGTTGATTTCACCCCTGAGTTTGATTATTTCCTGCCGTCTACTCCTCTTGGGTGAATTTGCTTCCTTTTTTTCTAGAGCTTTTAGATGTGTTGTCAAACTGCTAGTATGTGCTCTCCCATTTCTTCTTGGAGGCACTCAGAGCTATGAGTTTCCCTCTTAGAAATGCTTTCATTGTGTCCCATAGGTTTGGGTACGTTGTGGCTTCATTTTCATTAAACTCTAAAAAGTCTTTAATTTCTTTCTTTATTCCTTCCTTGACCAAGGTATCATTGAGAAGAGTGTTGTTCAGTTTCCATGTGAATGTTGGCTTTCCATTATTTATGTTGTTATTGAAGATCAGTCTTAGGCCATGGTGGTCTGATAGGATACATGGGACAATTTCAATATTTTTGTATCTGTTGAGGCCTGTTTTGTGACCAATTATATGGTCAATTTTGGAGAAGGTCCCGTGAGGTGCTGAGAAGAAGGTATATCCTTTTGTTTTAGGATAAAATGTTCTGTAGATATCTGTCAGGTCCATTTGTTTCATAACTTCTGTTAGTTTCACTGTGTCCCTGTTTAGTTTCTGTTTCCACGATCTGTCCATTGATGAAAGTGGTGTGTTGAAGTCTCCCACTATTATTGTGTGAGGTGCAACGTGTGCTTTGAGCTTTACTAAAGTGTCTTTAATGAATGTGGCTGCCCTTGCATTTGGAGTGTAGATATTCAGAATTGATAGTTCCACTTGGAGGATTTTACCTATGATGAGTAAGAAGTGTCCCTCCTTGTCTTTTTTAATAACTTTGGGTTGGAAGTCGATTTTATCCGATATTAAAATGGCTACTCCAGCTTGTTTCTTCAGACCATTTGCTTGGAAAATTGTTTTCCAGCCTTTCACTCTGAGGAAGTGTCTGTCTTTTTCCCTGAGATGGGTTTCCTGTAAGCAGCAGAATGTTGGGTCCTGTTTGTGTAGCCAGTCTGTTAGTCTATGTCTTTTTATGGGGGAGTTGAGACCATTGATATTAAGAGATATTAAGGAAATGTAATTGTTGATTCCCGTTGTTTTTGTTGTTAAAGTTGGCATTCTGTTCTTGTGGCTGTCTTCTTTTAGTTTTGTTGAGGGATTATCTTCTTGTTTTTTCTAGGGTGTGGTTCCCATCCTTGTATTGGTTTTTTTCTGTTATTATCCTTTGAAGGGCTGGATTCGTGGAGAGATAATGGGTGAATTTAGTTTTGTCGTGGAATACTTTGGTTTTTCCATCTATGGTAATTGAGAGTTTGGCTGGGTATAGTAGCCTGGGCTGGAATTTGTGTTCTCTTAGTGTCTTTATATAACATCTGTCCAGGCTCTTCTGGCTTTCATAGTCTCTGGTGAAAAATCTGGTGTAATTCTGATAGGCTTGCCTTTATATGTTACTTGAGCTATTTCCCTTAATGCTTTTAGTATTCTATCTTTATTTAGTGCATTTGTTGTTCTGATTATTATGTGTCGGGAGGAATTTCTTTTCTGGTCCAGTCTATTTGGAGTTCAGTAGGCTTCTTGTATATTCATGGGTATCTCTTTCTTTAGATTTGGGAAGTTTTCTTCAATAATCTTGTTGAAGATGTTTGCTGGTCCTTTGAGTTGAAAATCTTCATTCTCATCCACTCCTATTATCCGTAGGTTCGGTCTTCTCATTGTGTCCTGGATTTCCTGGATGTTTTGAGTTAGGATCTTTTTGCATTTTCCATTTTCTTTGATTGTTGTGCCAATGTTCTCTATGGAATCTTCTGCACCTGAGATTCTCTCTTCCATTTCTTGTATTCTGTTGCTGATGCTCTCATCTATGGTTCCAGATTTCTCTCTCGGGCCGGGTGGACCCCTGTGCTCTCACCAGGAAGGTGGCTGGTTGTCTGGAGCCGGAAATGGCGCCGCCTCAGAGGCTCTGTGGCTCTCGCCCGTTCCAGAAGCTGCTGGCCTCTGTGTTCCACACTCTCACCCGCAGACCGCTGGCCGCGGGGTCTCAGAACCAAGGTGACCCCCGCGGAAAGTGAGGCAGAAGCCTCCCGGGCTGTGCGGACACCTGTGCTCTGACCAGGAAGGTGGCAGGTTGTCTGTAGCCGAAAATGGCGCCGCCTCAGAGGCTCTGTGGCTCTCGCCCCCCCAAATTTTCTTTCTACCATTTCCCTTATAACCAAATTATTTTCTGTGATCTCAAGATATGACTTTGAACAAACAACAACTGAGAAACAAGAGTAAGTTGTGTATGAATTCTAAGATAAAAATAATTGCAACATTAAATTTTAATTGTGACTCTGACTTGAGTTCAAATTCCTATTTCCTCAGACTCTTTGGATATATTGATTTCTCTCCTCTGCCAGGCTTCCAGTTCTGCTATGGAAGACTCAACACCTAAGCTGACTGAAGATCCATCTCAGATCCCATAGTTGTGCTGGGTGATAAGCTAAAAAGTAGTAATATGTCCAACAAGTTAGAGAAGGGGAAGTCAGGCAATAAATTTGGGTGGTCTAGTGACACTATTGACAATGAACACTTGGGCCATCGCTCATCCAAATGTTGTTTTGTTTATGAAAAGCAACATGCTTTTGGTGAAAGCTCCTCAGAAAGTGAAAAAGAATATGAAGACAACGGAGATGTACTCTGTGCTTGGGGTCATCAAAAGGGAAGACACAGCGATCTTTCAAGCAGCCTGGTTAATACTTCATCTTCAAAGCCTCAAGACCCATCTAAATCCCTTCCTTCCTCTATCATTGACTAAAGCCTCATTTTGCTTCTCCCATTCCTTAACCAGACTGAACTGCATGCAAGATGTCCTTGTTGCTACACAGGAATTAAATGTTGTTTGACTCTCTCTCTCTCTCTCTCTCTCTCTCTCTCTCTCTCTCTCTTTCTCTGTGTGTGTGTGTGTGTGTGTGTGTCTGTCTATCTGTCTGTCTGTGTGTGTGTGTGTGTGTGATATTTTCTTTATGTGATGGGGGAGGATATAACAATGAAGGAAAGTAGAAGGTGAAACATGGATCATATAGAGCATTTATTTGTAAGCCCTGGTATGCCCCAATTGCTTGTTAAACACATAGGGCTCTCAGTTATCTAAGACATATCTATTTACTTTTTTGTGTTTAGACACCTGGACTATCTGTCCCTGTCTCTTCCTGGTCAGACCAAGGTCATCACATGTAACTCCATAACTTTTCCAAGTCACCACCATGTCCATACTATATTAGTTCCTTTTCTCATAGATGTGTCAAAATAACCAACAAGAAACAATTTAAGAAAATAAGAGATGATTTTGGCAATCAGTTTAAGGAAGACAATCCATCATAGCAGAGAAGATGTGGCAATAGAAATGGAAGAAACAGGAGGCTAGCTGGTCTCATTGCTTTTGCATTTAGGAACCAACAGGAGATGAGCTCAGGTACTTCACTTCTTTTCATTCATTAGGCAATTAGATTAGGTCTCCCTCCTTCGATAACCAAAGAAATTAACTTCTCCCTGGCCCCAGGCATGCACAACCATTTTTCCTCAGGGTGTTTCTAGATTCTGTGAAATTATCTATCAGTATAGGCTTATCCACCCCTTGTGAATTTAGCATGTAACCATGTTATTTTAAAAATATTATTTTAGCCAGGCAGTGGTGGCATATGCCTTTAATACTAGCACTCAAGAGGCAGAGGCAGGTAGATCTCTGTGAGTTTGAGGCCAGCCTGATTTACAAAGTGAGTTCCACAACAGATGTGGCTACACAGAGAAACACTGTCTCAAACACTGTCTCAAACACTGTCTCATCCTTGGCTACATATGTATCTGGACAAGCTCCAGTTTTTTAAAAAGATTCTGAATCTTGGGCAACTGTTTTCTTGTAACTACTTTGCAGATTCTAAAAGTAGTTATTGTCTAAAGCTGAAAGAATTTAAGTCTCTTAGATAAACATGTGAATGAAAGGAGGGAAATAAACAAAAAGAAAAAAAAAAGAAAAACATGAGGTCAAAAAAAGGAATAGGAATTTGAAGTTTATTCCAGCTATAAAATGCAAGTTATTCTGACTTTAAGGTAACATCACATGGCATACTTCTGAGTCCATTCCCAAGATATTCTGTTGTATTTATCACTATTTGTTTTAGATCTGTGCAGTCTCTGGCACTAGGAGGTCATCAGGGTTTGGATCACATAGCAGTGAACAAATGGATAAATGAACATTAGAAATAGTTAAAGCAGGAGACACTGTGATCTGAGATTATCAAGATAAATGCTGCCATTACTGTTGATATTTAGATGATAAATTTTTGTTGTAAACGCAACCTTAAGTGGCTTGAAGGTGTAGTCTAAAGGAAACTGATTTGTCAAAAACAAGGTGCCTTACAGTAGCTTTGCAATTTTATGTGGTCCCATTTGTCGATTCTTGATTTTACAGCCCAAGCCATTGCTGTTCTGTTCAGGAATTTTTCACATGTGCCCATATCTTCGAGGCTTTTCCCCACTTACTCCTCTATAAATTTGTGTCTCTGTCAATAAGACAAAAAGGCCACCAACAGAGTGGGAAAGGATTTTTCCCAACCCTAAATCTGTTAGGGAACTAATATCCAATATATTAGTATTTGTATTTATATATTTGTATTATATAAACAAAGAGCTTAGAAGCTAGACTCCATAAATTCAAATAGCCCCATTAAAAATGGGGTACAGAGCTAAACAAAGAATTCTTAACTGAGGAATACTGAATGGCTAAGAAGCACCTGAAAAAATGTTCAACATCCTTAATCATCAGGAAAATGCAAATCAAAACAACCCTGAGATTCCACCACACACCAGTCAGAATGGCTAAGATCAAAAATTCAGGTGACAGCAGATACTGGCAAGGATGTGGAGAAAGAAGAACACTCCTCCATTGCTGATGGGATTGCAAGCTTGTACGACCACTCTGGAAATCAGTCTGGCAGTTCCTCAGAAAATTGGACATAGTACTACTGGATGATGCAGCAATACCTCTCCTGGGCATATACCCAGAAGATGTTCCAACTGGTAATAAGTACACATGCTCCACTATGTTCATAGCAGCCTTATTTATAATAGCCAGAAGCTGTAAAGAATCCAGATGCCCCTCAACAGAAGAATGGATACAGAATATGTGGTACATTTACACAATGGAGTACTACTCAGCTATTAAAAAGAATGAATTTATGAAATTCCTAGGCAAATGGATGGACCTGGAGGGCATCATCCTGAGTGAGGTAGCACAATCACAAAAGTCACTAGATATGCCCTCACTGGTAAGTGGATATTAGCCCAGAAACTTAGAATACCCAAGATACTGTGGGTTATTGGGCTATGCACAGACAGGCTGGTCTCCAGTTAAGCTGAGGTCTGAACCTCAAAAATGGTGATAATTCACCTTCATGACATAGTAGGAGTGAATTTCCCTCATGCTCCTGGAACTCTGGCTCCTGCCTTAGTTACCGACCCCCACAGCCCTTACAAGAGAAGCATGGCTAGAAGTCATGTAGGCAATGGCCCAAGCTTCTGACCTTCAGGCTAAACTCCTCCCCAGTTACCTAGCAACAGTAAAGGCCATAAAAAGGGTTGTTCAGCCCCTGCTTGCTCTCTTACTTGTATCTTACTTACTTCTCACTCTCTTACCTCTTACCCCTCACTCTCAGCCCCTCTCCCCTCTCTTTGTCTTCTCCTCTATCCTCTCCTCTTTTCTCTCCCTCTAACTCTCTTTCTTTCTAGCCCTTTCTCTCTGTCTCTCTCTCTTTTCTACCTTCTCTCTTTCTCCCTGCCTTTCTACAATAAAGTTCTAAAACCATAGCCAGTCTCTGCTCATCTAGATCCGCTGTGCTCACTCTCACAGGTGTTGGGAGCCTCTTCTCTCATCCCTCTCTCCCATAACCCTGGTGGCTTTAGCAAAGTAGCTCCAGGAATCCCAGGTAGGACTGCCTGCCCCTTGCCACACCCAGAAGAGTGTGTCAAAGGCTTGGATGCCCACCCGGGAATGAGTGGAAGGTAGATAGCAACCCTCCCACACCTGACTGACAAGAGCATAGGTGGAACTCTGTTAGGGTATGGGTCTTCTCCTTCCCACTCTTTCCCCTGGGACCCCATTTTAGTTCCCAACAAGATACAATTTGCAAAACACAAGAAAATCAAGAACAAAGACCAACACGTGGATATTTCATTCCTCCTTAGAATAGAGAACAAAATACCCATGGAAGGAATTACAGAGACAAGCTTGGAGCTGAGACAAAAGGATTACCATCCAGAAACTGCCCCACCCAGGGATCCATCCCTTAATCAGCCACCAAACAGACACTATTGCATATGCCAGCAAGATTTTGCTGAAAGGACCCTGATATAGTTGTCTCTTGCGAGGCTATGCCAGTGCCTGGCAAATACAGAAGTAGATGCTCATGGTCATTTATTGGATGGAACACAGGGCCCCCAATGGAATAGCTAGAGAAAGTACCCAAGGAGCTCAAGGGGTCTGCAACCCTATAGGTGGAACAACAATATGAACTAACCAGTACTCCCCAGAGCTCGTGTTTCTAGCAGCATATGTAGCAGAAGATGGCCTACTTGACCCTCATTGGGAAGAGAGGCCCTTTGGTTTTGCAAACTTTATATGCCCCAGTACAGGGGAATGCCAGGACAAAGAAGTGGGAATGGGTGGGAAGGATAGCAGGGCAGGGGGGGAGGGTATAGGGGACTTTTAGGATTCCATTTGAAATGTAAATGAAGAATATACCTAACAAAAAATTGAAAAAAAAGAGATGCCTACCAATAAAAAACAAACAAACAAACAAACACAAAACCAATATGCCACTTGACATGGGCTGTCATTAGGTACTATAAATGTGCCTTTCCAATGAAAACATGTCATGTTCAACTGGACCTGCAAAACATTGTGCTAGAGGGTCACAGGCCAAATCACTAGGTGCTTTCACTGGGCTCCTCACTATCCCATTGTGTACTCAAAGTCTGGCTAAAACCTGGGGAAGGATTGTCTCCTTTTCTCATACCAGCTCTGTCAGATACAGGCTCTTGGGATGGAGGCTGTAGGTTTTGTGAGAACCTCGTGGGAGGCCCATAGGTGCTCAAGGTCTTCAATGACTTAAGGGCAGTTTTGTGCTCTCTTCCTTGCTTTGATGAAAGGATTTTTATATTCATATACATAATACTACAGTACTTAATGGAAATAACCAATGTTCTTGAATAAATTGAAATTAATCCAGTTTCTTTTTGTTGTTGTTTTCCTTAACTTATTTGCTTATTCACTTTACATCCTGATTACAGCCTCTCCTCCCTCCTCTCCTCCCAGTCCCACTCTCATCCCCCACTCCCCTTTCTCCGGGAATACCAACTCTCCCTGGCACATCAAGTTGCAGCAGGACTAGGTGGTACATCCTCTCCCACTGAGGTCAGACAAGGCAGGGATAAGGATTTCAAAGGGAGATAACAGTCAGAGTAACATCTCTCCCTTACCCCACCCCACCCCACCCCTAACCCCATCTTAGAGAGATCAGAGATGCTCCCCATTACCCTTCTTTCTCCCAAACCTCCCAAATTCCCTCCTCATACTTGATTAGAGAAACTTACCTAAACATAATCAAAGCAATATACAGGAAGCCAATAGCCAACATCAAGCTAAATGAAGAGAAACTTAAAGCAATTACATTAAAATCAGGGAAAAGACAAGACTCTCCACTATCTCCCTACATATTCAATATAGTACTTGAAGTTCTAGCCAGAGAAATAAGACAACTAAAGGAGATCGAGTAGTTACATATTGGAAAGGAAAAAGTCAAGGTATCACTATTCATGCATATAATAGTACACATAAATGATTCCCAAAATTCTACCAGAGAATTACTACAGCTGAAAAAACACCTTCAGCAAAGTGGCCAGATACAAGCTTAGCTAAAAAATATCAATATTTCTCCTGTATAAAAATTATAAATAAATTGAGAAAGAAATTAGGTGAACAACACTCTTCACAATAGTCACAAAAAATATAAAATATTTTGGTGTAACTCTAACATATGATGTGTAAGTCCTGTATGACAAGAACTTTGTGTCTCTAAAGAAAGAAATTGAGGAAGATATTAGGATGGAAATATTTCCCTTGTCCATGGATTGGTAGGAGTAACATACTAAGAATGGTCATTTTATCAAAATCAATTTACAGATTCAATGCAATTCACATCAAAATTCCAACACAATTCATTACAGACCTTGAAAGAGCATTTCTCAATTTCATATAGAAAAACAAAAAACCCAGGGTAGCTAAAACAATCCTGTATAATTAAATAATTTCTGTTGGTATCCATATCCCTGATTGTAAGCTATACTTCAGAGCAGTAGTAATAAAAAATCACAAGATATTGACATAAATATAGACAGATTGATCAACAGAATAGAATCAAAGTCACAGAAATAAATCCACATACTATGGACACTTGATTTTTTGGGTATATGTCCAGGAGTGGTAGAGCTGCCTCTTGAGGTAGAGCTATTCCCAATTTTCTAAGAAACCACCAAATTGATTTCGAAAGTGGTTGTGCAAGTATCCACTCTAGCACTGGAGGAATGTTCCCCTTGCTCCACATCCTCGCCTGAGTTTAGATCCTAGCCATTCTGATAGGTGTTAAGATGGAATCTCAGAGTTGTTTTGATTTGTATTCTCCTGATGACTAATAAGAATGTTGATTTTTTAAAAGTGCTTCTCCACTAGTAGAGATTTCTCTGTGGAGAATTCTCTGTTTAGCTCTGTACCCCATTTTTAATTGGGTTATTTGCTTTGTTGGAGTCTAACTTCTTGAGTTCTTTATATATTTTGGAGAGCCCTCTGTCAGATATAGGGTTGGTGAAGATCTTTCCCCATTCTGTAGACTGTTGTTTTGTCTTATTGATGGTGGGTTTTGCCTTACAGAAGCTTTTCTGTTTCATGAGGTCACATTTATCAATTGTTAATCTTAGAGCCTGAGCCACTGGTGTTCTGCTTAGGAGTTTGTCTCCTGTACCAATGCATTCAAGACAATTCCCACTTTCTTTTCTGTTAGATTTAGTGTATCTGGTTTTATGTTGAGGTCTGTGATCTACTTGGACTTGAGTTTTGTGCAGGGTGATAATTATGTATCTATTCGCATTCTTCTACATGCAGACATCCAGTTAGACAAGCACCATTTGTTGAAGATGTTTTCTTTTTTTTCCCATTGTATGGTTTTGGCATCTTTATTCGTTTAAATATCTTCTGCTTCTTTCTACCTTCCCTGTGAGTCTGAGATTCCAATTCACACTCCTGTTATGCTGACCTCTGCCTTCAGCATTATTATTTTTCTCTTCTATTCCTCTTAAACTTTATTTCTATTGTTTCTTACAAGGCTTCTGATTTGCCAATTATTCTTAAGCATAAGCTATTAAATTCATCCATTTTTTTCTCTTTAATACTTTCTAGCTTATAATTTTAATTTGATACTTTTCTAATTGATATATACCTTATTATGCTGTAGATTCCCTGTTGAATTTCTGGCTTGGAATTTATTTCTTTGCACATATAAATATTTCGGTTTTATAATTTAGTATAGCAATATTTTGTGGTCATTCTATATTTGTTTGTTTTTTAATGGTTTTATTTATTCTTTGAAAAATTTTATGTACGTACCCTGTTTATGTTCATCTTCCTATTGCCCCCTTCTAACTCTCCTTTTGATTCTTCTAACATATTCCATGTTCTGATGCATATATCTGCCAACTTATAAGTATAATATTCAAATTATACAGTCAGAAACTGGGAAAATAATAATAAATGGCTCACAGCACAGATTAAGGTAAGCATACCATATACCAAGTGACTTGAAGAGAAGCTAGCTTTGTGTGGGTACAGAAATAGGAGAAGTTTCTTTAACAGGTCCAGGCTGCTGTGCATGTTTTTCTATGACTAGGCACATGAGGTGGCAGTGGCAGATGGGGATGCTGCTTGGAACATTTAGCAGGCCCCTACACATGTATTACAGAGGAAACCCTAGGTACTTTGGACAAATGATTTTTGCAGGTAGCGATTCTCTATTTGAGTGACAGTTCTTGGCCTGATATTAGGTCTCAGTAGAAACTAAACATTTGACAATGAGCTACCAAATTGCCATGTAATCTGACCTGCATCTCATGAGCTGAGTATTATCTAACCAATGAAGCTAAAAAGTAGCTTGTGCACAGCAACAATCCATTATCAACTGGAAGTTGTACATATGTGATCAGGCTTGAGCAGGTCCTAAAAGGCACAAGCAAGTCACATGAAGAGCGGAAGTAACAGAAACCAAGGTTACATGGCATCATCAGAATAAAACTCTCCCACCATAACAACTCCTGGATACACCATCACATCAGAAAAGAAAGACATGGATCCAAAATCACTTCCAATGATGATGTTGGAGGACCTTAAGAAGGAAATACATGAAAACACAGGTAAACAGCTAGAAGCCTTTAAAAAGGAAACGCAAAAATGTCTTAAAGAGTTACAGGAAAACAGTATCAAACAGGAGATAGAAGTGAACAAAAACATGCAGGATCTAAAAAGGAAAATAGAAAAAATAAAGAAAACCCAAAGGCAGACAACTCTGGAGATAGAAACCCTAGGAAAGAAATCAGGAACCATAGATGCGAACATCAGCATCAAAATACAAGAGATGGAAGAGAGAATCTCATGTGCAGAAGATTCCATAGGGAACATGGACACAACAATCAAAGAAAATGCAAACTGCAAAAATATCCTAACTCAAAACATCCAGAAAATCCAGGACAAAATGAGAAGACCAAACCTATGGATAATAGGAGTAGATGAGAATGAAGATTTTCAACTTAAAGGGCCAGCAAATATCTTCAACAAAATTATAGAAGAAAACTTCCCAAACCTAAAGAAAGAAATGCCCATGAACATACAAGAAGCTTACAGAACTCCAAATATATTGGAGCAGTAAAGAAATTCCTCCCGACACATAATAGTCAGACCAACAAATGCACTAAATAAACACAAAATATTAAAAGCAGCAAGGGAAAAAGGTCAAGTAACATATAAAGGCAGGGCTATTAGAATTATTCCAGACTTCTCACCAGAGACTATGAAAGCCAAAAGATCCTGGACAGATGTTATTCAGACACAAAGAGAACACAAATCCCAGCCCAGGCTACAATACCCAGCCAAACTCTCAATTATCATAGATGGAGAAACCAAAGTATTCCATGACAAAACCAAATTTACACAATATCTTTCCAGGAATCCATCCCTTCAAAGGATAATAACAGAAAAAGGAAAAAAAGATAATCCTTCAACAAATCTAAAAGAAGACAGCCACAGGAACAGAAAGAAAATTCTAACAACAAAAATAATAGGAAGCAACAATTACTTTTACTTAATATCTCTTAATATCAATGGACTCAATTCCCCAATAAAAAGACATAGACTAACATAACTGGCTACACAAATAGAACCAAACATTTTGCTGCCTACAGCAAACCCATCTCATTGAAAAAGACAGACACTATCTCAGAATGAAAGCTGGAAAACAATTTTCCAAGCAAACTGTCTGAAGAAACAAGCTGGAGTAGCCATTCTAATATCAAATAAAATTTACTTCCAACCCAAAGTTATCAATAAAGACAAGGAGGGGCCTTTATACCAATCAAAGTTAAAATCGTCCAAGAGGAACACTCAATTCTGAATATCTGTGCTCCAAATACAAGGGCAGCCACATTCATTAAAGAAACTTTAGTAAAGCTCAAAGCACACATTGCACCTCACACAATAATAGTGGGAGACTTCAACACACCACTTTCATCAATGGACAGATCATGGAAACAGAAAATAAACAGGGACACAGTGAAACTAAGAGAAGTTATGAAGCAAATGGATCTAACAGATATCTACAGAACATTTTTTCCTAAAACAAAAGGATATACCTTCTTCTCAGCATCTCATGGTACCTTCTCCAAAATTGACCATATAATTGATCACAAAACAGGCCTCAACAGATACAAAAATATTGAAATTGTCCCATGCATTCTATCAGATCACCATGGACTAAGGCTGATTTCAATAACAAAATAAATAATAGAAAGCTAACATTTATGTGGTAACTGAACAACACTCTCCTCAATGATACCTTGGTCAAGAAAGGAATAAAGAAAGAAATTAAAGACTTTTTAGAGCTTAATGAAAATGAAGCAACAACATACCCAAACTTATGGGAAACAATGAAAGCATTTCTAAGAGGAAAACACATAGCTCTGAGTGCCTCCAAAAATAAAAATATAAAATAAAACAAATAGAGAGAGCACACACTAGCAGCTTGACACCACACCTAAAACCTCTAAAACAAAAGGAAGTAAATTCACCCAAGAGGAGTAGATGCCAGGAAATCATCAAACTCAGGGGCAAACTCAACCAAGTGGAAACAAGTAGAACTAATCAAAGAATCAACCAAACGAGGAGCTGGTTCTTTGAGAAAATCAACAATATAGATAAACCCTTAGCCAGACTCACTAGCGAGCACAGGGAGAGCGACCTAATTAAAAAAATCAGAAATGAAAAAAGAGACATAATATCAGATCCCGAAGAAACCCAAAATACCATCAAATCCTTCTACAAAAGGCTATACTAAACAAAACAGGAAAACCTCGATGAAAAGGGCATATCCCTAGACAGATACCAGATACCACTGTTAAATCAGGACCAGATAAATGACTTAACAATGCTAAATCCCCTAAAGAAATAGAAGCAGTCATTAATAGTCTCCCAAACAAACAAACAAACAAACAAACAAACAAACACAGGACCAGATCGGTTTAGTGCAGAGTTTTATCAGACATTCAAAGAAGTTCTAATTCCAGTTCTTCTCAAGCTATTCCACAAAATAGAAACAGGAGGTACTCTACTCAGTTCATTCTATGAAGCCACAATTACTCTGATACCTAAACCACAGAAAGACCCATAAAGATAGAGAACTTCAGACCAATTTCCCTTATGAATATCAATGCAAAATACTAAATAAAATTCTTGCTAACCGAATTCAAGAGCACATCAAAGCAATGATCCATCCTGACCAATTAGTTTTCATTCCAGGGATGCAGGGATGGTTTAAAATATGGAAATCCATCAACGTAATCCACTATATAAACAAACTCAAAGACAAAAGCCACATGATCTTCTTTTTAGATGCTGAGAAAGCATTTGACAAAATCCAACACCCATTCATGATAATAGTTTTGGAAATATCAGGAATTAAAGGCCCATACCTAAACATGTTAAAAGCAATCGACAGCAAACCAGTAGCCATCATCAAAGTAAATGGTGAGAAGCTGGAAGCAATCCCACTAAAATCAGGGACTAGAGAAGGCCGCCCACTTTCTACCTACCTATTCAATATAGTACTTGAAGTTCTAGCCAGAGTGACCCTAAAAATTCAACCAGAGAACTCAAAAACCTGATAAACAGCTTCAGTGAAGTAATTGGATATAACATTAACTCAAACAAGTCAATGGCCTTCCTCTACACAAAAGATAAACAGGCTGAGAAAGAAATTAGAGAAACAACATGTCTTAGGGTTTCTATTCCTGCACAAACATCATGACTAAGAAGCAAGTTGGGGAGGAAAGGGTTTATTTGGCTTACACTTCCATACTGCTGTTCATAACCAAGGAAGTCAGGACTGGAACTCAAGCAGGTCAGAAAGCAGGAGCCGATGCAGAGGCCATGGAGGGATGTTCTTTACTGGCTTGCCTCACCTGGCTTGCTCAGCCTGCTCTCTTATAAAACCCAAGACTACCAGTCCAGAGATGGCCCCACTCACAAGGGGCCTTTCCCCCTTGATCACTAATTGAGAAAATGCCTTACAGTTGGATCTCATGGAGGCATTTCCTCAACTGAAGCTCTTTCTCTGTGATAACTCCAGCTGTGTCAAGTTGACACAAAACTACCCAGTACACAACACCCTTCACAATAGTCACAAATGATATCAAAAACCTTGTGGTGACTCTAAGGAAGTGAAAGTTCTCTATGATAAGAACGTAAGTCTCTGAAGATACAAACCAAAGAAGAACTCCGAAGATAGAAATATCTCGTTTGAATATTTGCTACTACCACCAAGATCTGCACCTGCAGCGGCTCCACCCGGGCCCACGCCCTAGGCTTCCCATTGTTGGTGGGATTGCAGGCTTGTACAACCACTCTGGAAATCAGTCTGGCGGTTCCTCAGAAAACTGGATATAGTACTACCGGAGGATCCAGCAATACCTCTCCTGGGCATATATCCAGAAGATGCCCCAACTGGTAAGAAGGACACATGCTCCACTATGTTCATAGCAGCCTTATTTATAATAGCCAGAAGCTGGAAGGAACCCAGGTGCCCCTCAACAGAGGAATGGATACAGAAAATGTGGTACATCTACACAATGGAGTACTACTCAGCTATTAAAAAGAATGAATTTATGAAATTCCTAGCCAAATGGATGGACCTGGAGGGCATCATCCTGAGTGAGGTAACACATTCACAAAGGAACTCACACAATATGTACTCACTGATAAGTGGATATTAGCCCAAAACCTAAGATACCCAAGATATAAGATACAATTTCCTAAACACATGAAACTCAAGAAAAATGAAGACTGAAGTGTGAACACTATGCCCCTCCTTAGAAGTGGGAACAAAACACCCTTGGAAGGAGATACAGAGACAAAGTTTGGAGCTGAGATAAAAGGATGGACCATGTAGACACTACCATATCTGGGGATCCATCCCATAATCAGCTTCCAAATGCTGACACCATTGCATACACTAGCAAGATTATGCTGAAAGGACCCTGATATAGCTGTCTCTTGTCAGAGTATGCCTAGGCCTAGCAAACATAGAAGTGGATGCTCACAGTCGGCTATTGGATGGATCACATGGCCCCCAATGAAGGAGCTAGAGAAAGTACCAAAGAAGCTAAAGGGATCTGCAACCCTATAGGTGGAACAACATTATGAACTAACCAGTACCCCGGAGCTCTTGACTCTAGCTGCATATGCATCAAAAGATGGCCTAGTCGGCCATCACTGGAAAGAGAGGCCCATTGGACACGCAAACTTTATATGCCCCAGTACAGGGGAACGCCAGGGCCATAAAAGGGGAGTGGGTGGGTAGGGGAGAGGGGGTGGGTGGCTATGGGGGACTTTTGGTATAGCATTGCAAATGTAAATGAGCGAAATACCTAATAAAAAATGGAAAAAAAAAAGAAATATCTCCCATTATCATGGATTACCAGGATCAATATAGTAAAAATGGCTATCTTGCCAAAAGCAATCTACAGATTCAATGCAATCCCCATAAAAATTCAAACTCAATTCTTTAACAAATTAGAAAGGGCAATTTGCAAATTCATCTGGAATAACAAAAAAAAAAAAAAAAAAAAAAAACCTCGGAGAGCAAAAACTCTTCTCAAGGATAAAAGAACCTCTGGTGGAATCACCATGCCTGACCTAAAGCTGTACTACAGAGCAATTGTGATAAAAACTGCATGGTAGTGGTATAGCGACAGACAAGTAGACCATTGGAATAGAATTGAGGACCCAGAAATGAACTCACACACCTATGGTCACTTAATCTTTGACAAGGGAGCTAAAACCATCCAGTGGATAAAAAAACAGCATTTTCAACAAATGGTGCTGGCACAACTGGCGGTCAACATGTAGAATAATGCAAATTTATCCATTCCTATCTCCTTGCACTCAGGTCAAATCTAAGTGGATCAAGGAGCTCCACATAAAACCAGAGACACTGAAACTTATAGAGGAGAAAGTGGGGAAAACCCTCGAAAATATGGGCACGGGGGAAAAATTCCTGAATAGGACAGCAGAGGGTTGTACTCTAAGATTGATAGTTGACAAATCGGACTTCATACAATTTCAAAGCATCTTTAAGGGAAAAGACACTGTCAATAAGACAAAAAGGCCAACAACAGATTTGGAAATTATCTTTACCAATCCTAAATCAGATAGGAGACTAATATCCAATATATATAAAGAACTGAAGAAGGTAGACTCCTGAAAGTCAAATAACCCCATTAAAAAGGATCTCAGAGTTAAAAAATTCTCAACTGAGGAATACCGAACGGCTGAGAAGCACCTGAAAAAATGTTCAGCATCCTTCATCATCAGGGAAATGCAAATCAAAACAACCCTGAGATTCCACCTCACACCAGTCAGAATGGCTAAGATCAAAAATACAAGTGACAGGAGATACTGGCGAGGATGTAGAGAAAGAGGTACACTCCTCTATTTTTGGTGGGATTGCAAGCTTGTACAACCACTCTTGAAATCAGTCTGGCAGTTCCTCAGAAAATTGGACATAGTGTTACTGGAGGATCCTACAATACCTCTCCTGGGCATATATCCAGAAGATGACCCAACCGGTAAGAAGGACACATGTTCCACTATGTTCATAGCAGCCTTATTCCTAATAGTCAGAAGCTGGAAAGGACCCAGATGCCCCTCAACAGAGGAATCTATACAGAAAATGTGGTACCATTACACTATGGAGAACTACTCTGCTATTAAAATGAATGAATTTACGAAATTTCTACATAAATGGATGGACCTGGAGGGTATCATCCTGAGTGAGGTAACCCAATCACAAAAGAACACACATGATATGCACTCACTGATAGCTTAGAATACCCAAATTATGAGTTGCAAAGCCCATGAAACTCTAGAAGAACGAAGACCAAATTGTGGACACTTTGCCCCTTCTTAGAATTTGGAACAAAACACCCATGGAAGGAGTTACAGAGACAAATTTTGGAGCTGAGACAAAAGAATGGACCATCTAGTGACTGCCGCACCTTGGGATCCATCCCACAATCAGCCTCCAAATGTGCACACTATCACATATGCCAGCAAGATTTTGTTGAAAGGACCCTGATATAGCTGTCTCTTGTGCAGCAATGCCAGTGCCTGGCAAACACAGAAGTAGATGCTCACATTCAGCTATTAGATGGAACACAGGTCCCCCAATGTAGGAGCTAGAGAAAGTACCCATGGAGCTGAAGGGTTCTGCAACCCTATAGGACCCTCGGTATTGCAAACTTTATATGCCCCAGTACTGAGGAACACCAGGGCCAAGAAGTGGGAGTGGGTGGGTAGGGGAGTGTGTGTGTGGGAAGTTAGGGGGGACTTTTGGGATAGCAAATGTAAATGAAGAAAATACCTAATATATACATTTATATATATAATATATAAAAATATATATAGTTATATATATAATATATCGTTATATATATATAATATATATATATAAATATAAAACGAAAGAACTCAAAGACATTTTAGAACCAAATAAAATGAGTATACATCATATCTGATCTCAAACAATTGAAAGAGGTTAAAGAAAATGTACAAGCACAAAATTCCTACATAAAAATCAATCATTTAGTTAGTTATTTGATTTTAAAAATCTGGATATATCTAATATTAACAATTTAACATCACATACAAAATCCCTAAACAAAACAAAGAAATAAAACCCAAGAATTGATCTTGGGTGAGAACTTGGCAGAGGGTCCCAATGTCTCCAGAGGACTTTATATGCAGTAGGTGCCCTAGCACACCCAGGATCTTGGGATCACTGGTGATTGGAATGCAACTTTTCTTCCAAAGAATCCCGGAGTGTCTTTTGCCATCAGGCTCAGTGACAAAGGAACCCTGATCTTCCAGTAGCTGGGATTTATTCCAGTCTGCACCAGCCTCATGCCATCTAGGGTGTGAACTTGGTGGAGTGTCCCAAGGACCCCAGAGGACTCTCCACGCCACTGGTGCCCTAGCATATCCAGGATCTTGAGATCACTGGTGAATGGAAAGCAACATCTGTTCCAAAGAATCCTGGAGGGTATTGTGCCAGCAGGAACAGGGAAAAAGGAACCCTGCCAATTAGAGTCTAGGATTCCTTCTGGTGGCTGCAGCCCCACACCATCTTGGGCATGACCTGGGCCGACCCTAGCACACCTCGGATCTTGGGATCATTGAGACTGGTCTACTTAGGATAGCACATGGGAGGCAGAAGCAACAGAGCTTCTTGGTAAGGGTCCCTTTGAGCCTTCATGCTCAGCCAAAAGGTAGAGCTGAGACCCAGACCCCTGGGCACCACCCTTGCCAGAGGAGAGTTGGCCTCCAGAGAGTGTTCTGACCTTGAAACTCAGGGTGTGTATCTGAGAACCAGACTTCTGAGCACCATCCCTTCAAGAGGAGAGCTTGCCTGACCACTGGGCCTAAGGAGAGAGGTGGACTCCCAGGAGTGCTGACAGAAGCTTACAGAATCACAGGAGGAACAAGCTCCAGACAGAGACAGCTAGAACATCTAACACCAAAGATTACCAAATGGTGAAAGGCAAATGTAAGAATCTTACTAAGAGAAATCAAGACCACTCAGGATCATCAGAACCCAGCAGGTGCACCAGAGCAAGTCCTGGATCCCCCAACACACCTGAAAAGCAAGACTAGAATTTAAAGTCATATCTCATGATGTTTGTAGAGGATGTTAAGAAGGGCATTAATAACTCACTTAAAGAAATAAAGTAGAACAATGCTAAACAGGTAGAAGTCCCTAAGAATTACAGGAAAACAATGCTAAACAGGTAGAAGTCCCTAAGAATTACAGGAAAACACTGGTAAACAGGTAGAAGTCCTTAAAGAGGAAACTCAAAAAACCCTTAAAGAACTACAGGAAAACACAGCCAAATAGGTGATGGAATTGAATAAAACCATCCAGGATCTAAAATTGGAAGTATTAACAATAAAGAAAACCCAAAGGGAGACAAATCTGGATATAGAAACTCTAGGAAAGAAATCAGAAAAAATAGATGTGAGCATCAGCCACAGAATACAAGAGATGGAAGAGAGAATCTTTGGTGCAGAAGATTTCATAGAAAACATTGAAAAAAAAAAGAAAATGAAAAATGCAAAAAGATCCTAACTCAAAACATTCAGGAAATACAGGACACGATGAGAAGACCAAACCCAAGGATAATAGGTGTAGATGAGAATGAAGATTTTCAACTTAAAGGGCCAGTAAATATCTTCATCAAGCTTATACAAGAAAACTTCCCAAACCTAAAGAAAGAGATGGCAATGAATATACACGAAGCCTATAGAACACAAAATAGATTGGGTCAGAAAAGATATTCTTCCAGACACATAATAATCAGAACAACAAATGCACTAAATAAAGACAGAATATTAAAAGCACTAAGAGAACAAGGTCAAGTAGCAAATAAAGGCAGGCCTGTTAGAATTACTCCAGACTTCTCACCAGAGACTATAAAAGCCAGAAGATCCTGGACAGATGTGACACAGACCCTAAAAGAACACAAATGCCAGCCCAAGCTACTACAACCAGCAAAACTCTCACTTACCATAGATAGAGAAACCAAGGTATTCCATGACAAAACAAAATTTACACAATATCTTTCCATGAATCAAGCCCTTCAAAGATAAAAATAGGAAAACTCTAATGCGAGCAGGGAAAATATGCCCTAGAAAAAGCAAGAAAGTAATCCTTCAACAAAACTAAAAGAAGACCTTCGCAAGAACAGAACCCCAAATGTAACATCAAAAATAACAAGAAGCAATAATTGCTTTTCCTTAATATCTCTCAATATCAACAGACTCAATTCCCCTAATAAAAAGACAGACTAACAGACTGGCTATGTAATAGGACCCAACATTTTGCTGGATACAGGAAACTCACTTAGGGAAAAAAACAGACACTCCCTTAGAGTAAAAGGTTGGAAAACAATTTTCCAAGCAAATGTTCTGAAGAAACAAGCTGGAGTAGTCATTCTTTTTTTTTTTAAACAGTCATATACGTTTCATTTAATTTGAGTAGGTAATATAACTTCATGATTAGGAGTAGTCATTCTAATATCGGATAAAATTGGCTTCCATCCCAAATTTATCAAAAAAGACAAGGATAGGCACTTCATACTCATCAAAGGTAAAATCTTCCAAGATGAACTCTCAATTCTGAATATCTATACTCCAAAAGCAAGGACATCCACATTCATTAAGGAAATTTTAGTAAAGCTCAAAGCACACATTGCACCTCACACAATAATAGTGGGAGACTTCAACACCCCACTCTCATCATTAGACAAAACCTGTAAACAGAAACACATTGAAACTAACAGAAGTTATGAAACAAATGGATTTAACAGATATCTACAAAACATTTTATCGTAAAACAAAAGGATATTCCTTCTTCTCAACACCTCATGGTACAATCTCCAAAAGTGACCATATAATTGGTCACAAAACCGGCCTCAAGATAAAAAAAAAAAAAAAAAAAAAAAAAAAAAAAAAAAAAAAAAAAAAAACATAATGAAATGATCCCATATATCCTATCTGATCACCAAGGACTAAGGCTGATCTTCAATAACAACATAACTAATAGAAAGTCAACATTCCCATGGAAGCTGAAGAACACTCTACTCAATGATAACTTGGTCAAAGAAGAAATAAAGAAAGAGATTAAAGGCTTTTTAGAGTTTAATGAAAATGAAGCCACAACACCCCCAAAGCTATGGAAAACAATGAAAGCATTCCTAACAGGGAAACTAATAGCTCTGAATGCCTCCAGAAAGAAACTAGAGAAAACATATATTAGCAGCTTGACAGCACACCTGAAAGCTCTAGAACAAAAGGAATCAAATTCACCCAAGAGGAGTAGAAGGCAGGAAATAATCAAACTCAGGGCTGAAATCAACCAAGTGGAAACAAAAAAGAACTATACAAAGAATCAACCAAACCAGGAGCTGGTTCTTTGAGAAAATCAACAAGATAGATAAACCCTTAGCCAGGCTAACTAGAAGGCACAGGGACAGTATCATAACGAACAAAAACAGAAATGAAAAAATGAGACATAACAACAGACCCTGAGGAAATCCAAAATATCATTAGATCCTACTACAAAAGCCTATACTCAAAAAAAAAAAAAAAGAAAGAAACTGGAAAACCTGGATGAAATGGACGATTTCCTAGACAGTTAAAAGATACTAAAGATAAATCATGATCTGATTAATGATCTAAACAGTCCCATTCCCCCTAAAGATATAGAATCAGTCATTAATAATCTCCCAACCTAAAAAGCCCAGGACCAGAAGAATTTAGTGCATAGTTCTATCAGACCTTCAAAGAAGACCTAATTCTAATTCCCCTCAAAATATTTCATAAAATAGGGACGGAAAGTACTCTGACCCATTCATTCTATGAAGCCACAATTACTCTATACCTAAACCACATAAACAAAGAAAGAGACTTCAGAACAATTTCCCTTATGAATGAATATTGATGCAAAACTAATCAATAAAATCCTAACAAACTGAATCAAGAACATGTTAAAACGTTCATCCATCAAGATCAAGTAGGCTTCATCCCAAGGATGCAGGGATATCCACTATATAAACAAATTCAAAGACAAAAACCACATGATCATCTCATTAGATGCTGAGAAAGTGTTTGACAAAATCCAACACCCAATTCATAATAAAAGTCTTGGAATGATCAAGAATTCAAGGTCCATGCCCAAACATAATAAAAGCAATATACAGCAAACCAGTAACCAACATCAATCTAAATGGAGAGAAACTTGAAGCAATCTCACTAAAATCAGGGACTAGACAAAGCTGCCCACTTTCTTCTTACATAGTCATTATAGTACTTGAAGTCCTAGCCAGAGCAATTTGACAGCAAATGTTGATCAAGGGAATACAAATTGGAAAGGAAGAAGTCAAAATATCAACATTTGCTGATGATATGATAGTATATATAAGTGACCATAAAAAAATCCACCAGAGAACTCCTAAACCTAATAAACAGTTTCAGTGTAGTAGCTGGATATAAATTTAACTCAGGGTAATCAGTAGCCTTTCTGTACACAAAGGATAAACTGGCTGATATAGAAATTAGGGAACAACACCCTTCACAATAGTAACAAATAATATAAAACACCTTGGCGCGACTCTAACTAAGAAAGTGAAAGATCTGTATGACAAGAACTTCAAGCCTCTGAAGAAAGAAATTGAAGAACTCAGAAGATGGAAAGATCTCTTATGCTCATTGATTGGCAGGATTATTATAGTAAAAATGGCTATCTGGGCAAAAGCAATCTACAGATTCAATGCAATCATAATCGAAATTCCAACTCAACTTTTCACTGAGATACAAAGGGCAATTTGCAAATTCATCTGGAATAACAAAAAACCTAGGATAGCAAAATCTCTCCTCAAAAATAAAAGAACTTCTGGGGTAATCACCCTGCCTGACATCAAGCTGTACTACAGAGCAATTGTGAACAAAACTGCATGGTACTGGTACAGTGACAGACTGGCAGATCAATGGAATAGAATTGAAGACCCAGAAATGAACCCACACACATATGATCTCTTGATCTTTAACAACATAGCTAAAACCATCCAATGGAAAAAGACAGCATTTTCAACAATTGGTGCTGGCACAACTGTTTGTTATCGTGTAGAAGAATGCGAATCGACCCATACTTATCTCCTTGTACTAAGGTCAAATCTAAGTGGATCAAGGAACTTCACATAAAACAAGAGACACTGAAATTTATAGAGGAAAATGTGGGAGAAACCCCTTGAAGGCATGGGCACAGGAGAAATTTTCCTAAACAGAAGAGAAATGGCCTGTGCTCTAAGATCAAGAATCGACAAAAGGGAACTCATAAAATTGCAAAGCTTCTGTAGGGCAAAAGATACTGTCAATAAGACAAAAAAAAGGCAACTAACAGATTGGGAAAAGATTTTTACCAATATTAAATCTGATAGGGGACTAATATCCAATATATACAAAGAGATAAAGAAGTTGAACTCCAGAAATTCAAATAAGCTCATTAAAAAATGGGGTACAAAGCTTAACAAAGAATTCTCAACCAAGTAATACCAAAGGGCTAAGAAACACTTGAAGAAAAAATATTCAACATCCTTAATCATCAGGGAAATGCAAATCAAAACAACTCTGTGATTCCACCTCACACCAATCATAATGGCTAAGATAAAAAAATTCAGGTGCCAGACCATGCTGGCGAGGATGTGAGAAAGAGGAACACTCCTCCATTGCTGGTGGGATTGCAAGCTTGTACAACCACTCTGAAAATCAGTCTGGCAGTTTCTCAGAAAACTGGACATAGTACTACTGGTAAATCCAGCAATACCACTCCTGGGCATATACCCAGAAGAAGTTCCAACTAGTAATAAGGACACATGCTCCACTATGTTCAAAGCAGCCCTATTTATAATAGCCAGAACCTGGGAAGAACCCAGATGCCCCTCAACATAGGAATAGATACAGAAAACGTGGTACATTTACACAATGGAGTACTACTCAGCTATTAAAAAGAATGAATTTATGAAATTCCTAGGCAAATGGATGGACCTGGAGGGCATCATCCTGAGTGATGTAACACATTCACAAAGGAACTCACACAATATGTACTCAATGATAAGTGGATATTAGCCACAAACCTAGGATACCCAAGATATAAGATACAATTTGCTAAACATATGAAACTCAACAAGAATGAAGACTGAAGTGTGGACACTATGCCCATCCTTAGAATTGGGAACAAAACACCCATGGAAGGAGTTACAAAGACAAAGTTTGGAGCTGAGATGTAAGGATGGACCATGTAGAGACTGCCATATCCAGGGATCCACCCCATAATCAGCATCCAAACGCTGACACTATTGCATATACTAGCAAGATTTTATCGAAAGGACCCAGATGTAGCTGTCTCTTGTGAGACTATGCCGGGGCCTAGCAAACACAGAAATGGATGCTCACAGTCAGCTAATAGATGGATCACAGGGCTCCCAATGGAGAAGCTAGAGAAAGTACCCAAGGAGCTAAAGGGATCTGCAACCCTATAGGTGGAACAACATTACAAACTAACCAGTACCCCGGAGCTCTTGACTCTAGCTGCATACGTATCAAAATATGGCCTAGTCGGCCATCACTGGAAAGAGAGGCCCATTGCAAACGCAAACTTTATATGCCCCAGTAAAGGGGAACGCCAGGGCCAAAAAGGGGGAGTTGGTGGGAAGGGGAGTGGGGGTGGGTGGGTGTGGGGGACTTTTGGTATAGCATTGGAAATGTAAATGAGCTAAATACCAAATAAAAAAGGAAAAAAAAGCACACCTAAAAGCTCTAGAACAGAAAGAAGCAAAGTGCACCAAAGAAGAGTAGATTTCAGGATGTTGGAGGCTCAGGACTGAAATCAACCAGGGAGAAACAAAGAGAATGATACAAAGAATCAACAAAACCAAGAGCTAGTTTTTATAGAAAGTCAACAAGATATATATGATATACCCTTAGCCAAACTAACTAAAGGGCACAGAGACAGTATGCAAATTAACAAAATCAGAAATGAAAAGGTGACATAACAACAGAATCTGAGGAAATTTAAAAAAAATCAGCTGAAGCTACTACAAAAGCCTTTAGCTCTACAAAACTGAAAAATCTAGATTGCTTTCTGTACTAAAGTGAAATCAAGGTCAGGTAAATTATCTAAACAGTCCTATATTGCCTCAGGAAATACATAGAGGTATCAAAAATCTCCCAATCAAAAAGCCTGACAGTTTTAGTGCAGAATTCTACCAGTCCACAAAATAGAAACAAAAGGAACACTACCTATATTATTCTATGAACCCACAATTACTCTGATACCTGAAATCACACAAAGACCCAACAAAGAACAAGAACTTCAGACCAATCTTGCCTATGGATATTTTTTGGAGACCATACTGTGAGAAAGGAAGCCTTTCGCAGCTTCCCACCCTAATAAGCAAAATGGCCTTGTGTTAAAGAGCTGGTTGCCTCCTCCTCCCTATCTCATGCTGGCACCAAAGACCCTAAAAAGACTGAATTATCCCTATCTCTTCCTGACTCCCAAGACTTCTAAGGACATGAGTTATGTGCTGAGCCCAGCCTGAAACCCAGGACAGTTAAGGAGGAATCTACATTCCGAAGATAAGACTCAGAGTGCCTCCCGCCTGCAATCTGAATTCGGCCTTCATGTCCTCAGATGCCCACTTCTTTGTTTTTTTGTTAATTACCCCTCAGCCCCTCCCTATTTCCCCTCGATGTGTGCTTATAACCTGACATTTCAGCCTAATAAACTGAGACCTTGACAGGAATCCTTGGTCTCTGTTCTTTTTTCTTGCTCTTTTCTCTTCCAGGTTTGCGGTCCCCCTTGCACCCATGAATAACTGGGTCTGCTGGACAGGACAGATATTGATGCAAAAGTACTCAACAAAATTCTTGCAAACTGAATCTAAGAATACATCAAAACCTTTATTCACCATGATCAAGTGGGTTTCATCCCATACAGGGATTGTTCAGTATATGCAACTCCTTCAACATAATATACTATATAAACAAACCCAAGGAAAGAAACCACATGATCATCTCATTAGATGCTGAAACAGCCTTCAATAAAATGTAACACCCATTCATGTTAAAAGTCTTGGAAAGATCAGGAGTTCACGGCTCATTTCTAAACATAATAAAAGCAATATACTGATAATAAACAGGCAACATGAAATTAAATGGAGAGAAACTAAAGCAATTCCACTAAAGCCAGGGACAAGACAAGGTTTCCCACTCTTTCCTTATCTATTCAATACAGTACTCAAAATTCTAGCTAGAACAAGTGGACCATATAAGAAAATCAAGGGAATACAAATCGGAAAGGACTAAGGCAAAGTATCACTATTTTCAGATGATATGACAGTATATATAAGTAACCCCCAAAATTCCACCAGAGAACTACTACAGCTGAAAAACAACTTTAGGGAGCTGGAGAGATGGCTCAGCAGTTAAGAGCACCAACTGCTCTTCCAGATGTCCTGAGTTAAATTCCTACCAACAACATGGTGGCTTATAACCATCTGTAATGAGATTTGATGCCCTCTTTTGGTGTGTCTGAAGACAGCAATGGTGTACTCATATACATAAAATAAATAAATAAATCTTTACAAAACCAAACCAAAACAACAGCAAAATAAAACAAAGTGGTAAAAAATGGTCCTGGTCTACCTGTAGAATGAAAATTGATCCTTATTTATTTATTTATTTATTTATTCATTTATTTATTTATTTATTTATTTATTTTGGGGAGGCTTTTGAGACAGGGTTTCTCTGTGTAGCCTTGGATGTCCTGGAACACACTTTGTATATCAGGCAAACTTGGAACTCAGAAATCTGCCTACCCCTGCCTCCCAAGTGCTGTGATTAAAGGCATGTGTCACCACGCCCCAGCTCTGATTGATATTTATAACTCTGCACAAAATTTAAATTCAAGTGGATCAAGGACCTGAACATAAAACAGGATGCACTAAATCTTATAGAACAGAATGTAGAAAGGCCTTTGAATGCATTTTTTGCAGGAGACAATAGCCTGAACAGCATACCAATGGCTCAGGATCTAAGATCAAATATTGATAAATGGGACCTCATGAAACTGAAAAGCTTTTGTAAGGCAATGGACAGTGTCAAATGGCAAATCGGTAGCCTATAGATGGGAAAAGGGCCTACACCAACCCTACATCTGACAGACGACTAATATCCATATTCACAAATAACCAAATAATTTAATTAAAATATGGAGTTCAGAGCTAAACAGAAAATTCTCAAAAGAGAAATCTCAAATGGCCAAGAAGCACTTAAAGAAATGGTCAAAGTCCTTAGTCATCAGGGAAATACAAATCACAACAACTCTGAGGTACCATCTTGTATCCATCAGAAATGGTAAGATCAAAAAGTCAAGAGATAGCACATACTGGCAAGGATATTGAGCAAGGGGAACATTCCTTGATTGCTAGGAGGAGAGCAAACTTGAACAATCTCTAGAAATCAATTTGGCAGCTTCTCAGAAATCTTGCAATAGTTCTATTTCAAGACCAAGCTATACCTCTCCTAGGCATATACCTGAAAGATGCTCCAACATCCCATAAAGACACTTGGTCTGCAATGATTAAGGCAGGTTTATTTGTAGTAGCCAGAATGGATGGAACTTGAGTATATCATCCTGAATGAGGTAAAAAAAATCCCAAAAGGATATACATACATGGCAGGTGCATGTTGTCCTCTGAGAGGCTCCACCAGCAGCTTACTAAGACAGATACAGGCACCCACAGCCAAACAATGAATGGGGCTTGAAGACTCATAGATTTATATGGGAAAAAATTGTGGGCCAAAGGGTATAGACACTCCCCAAGAAGACAAACAAAATCAACTAACTTTCAACCTTGAGGATCTTGGAGTCTGAACCACCAACCAAAGAACATACGGGCTGAACCTAGGCCTTCCCACAAATATCTAGCAGATGTGCTGTTTGACCTTCATGTGGGTCACAAACAACTGGATCTGGACCTACCCACAAAGCTGTTGCCTCTCCATGGGTTATCTTTTTTCTACTTGGACCGCCTTGTTTGGCCTTAGTAGGAGAGGATGCACATAGCCTCCCAGAGACTTGAAGTGCCAGGATAGAGGGATATGCAATGGGCCCCCAGTCACTCACAGGACAAAGGGAAGTGGGAGAATTGTGGGAGGGAAGGAGGGACAAAGAAGGTGAGTAGGGAGAAGGAAGTAAAGTGAATACTTGAAAAATAAATAAAATTAAAGTTAAAAAAAGTCAAATTGGATGCTAAATACAATAAAACACTAATGCCAAAAATACCCATCTAAGCTAGCAGAAATGGGTCTGTGAAAGAGGAACTGCTGATGTTGGTTTAGCAAAAACACATGATATAGAAAAGAAGACTACAGCTGCCCTGGTGAGGTGTGCTGGTCTTTTGTCATTTTTGATGCAATGAACTTATTGAGTCAATGCTTGGTAGGCAGTGAGCATCAACAAGATTTGACACCTTCTTTCAATGTCTAGAAGACCTTGCTTCTTCCATGTGTGGCTTTGGGAAGAACTCAGCAGCAGGAACAAGAAACATTCTTCTTTTGTGAGGCAATAACAAAGTTTGCTAAAGGAGGGAAGAGGACACACTCACAGTCCTCAGAGAGGCTTTAGAAGAATGGGAAAGGAAAACAAAAAAAGCATGAGGACAGAGACTCATGCCCTGGACTCTACATGAATATATATATGGCAGAGCACTGAAGCACTTGGCTGTCATTGACAAGTCTTCTTCCCAGGAAGCAAACGTTTCCAATCAGCAGTATACAGTCAAACAAATTAGTTGGACAAATCAACGGTTCACAGCCATAGCCCTTTTGTATTTATAAAACCCTTCCCTAAAGAGGTGTATAACTTTGATATTTTAAGAGGCTGCTTTTAATCATGGTTAATAAATACTTTAATCTCCCTTTTAGCCCACAACCCACCAGAGGTAGCAGAAAAGAAAGGATACAGGGGAAGAGCACCTGTTTAAGAATAGTTCTTTGGAGCAACTTCCATCTATATTTTCTGGAAATCAGTAGTTCAGTTCACAAGTCAACAACTGTACCTCAGTCTACTCCCAAACACTTCATGGATAAACCAGCAGTCCTGTTCTATAGAGTTGGGCTAGCAAACCTGAATCAGTATCAGTGACAATAACTAGCAGAGAGAGCCAGGTCTCAGCCTTGGCTTGAGTCAGCAAGAGGGACCAGGACCAAGAGAAACCCAAGGAAAGTTCCCCACTGTGCCTCTCTCAAGAAAATACCATCAGCAAAGTCACAAGATCAAGAAGTGTTTAGCTATGTAAGTAAGCCAAGCTCAGCCACCTTCCCTGTCCATCTAGCCCTTCTTATAATTCCTCCAAACATCACACGTCTATGCGCCTTGTCACAGCATGTTTCTTGTCTCAGCATGAGTCTCCCTCAGCTGACATAACTGTGACCATCAGTTGGAGTCCTCAGAGGTGGTAAGAAGCCAAAGGACACCACCAGAAGTTCTCCAGTGAGTTTCTCCCCATAGGGTCCCAACAAACAAAGTCTAACTACAAAATGTAAGGCAGACCAACACACATATTTCATTAGTGAAGAGCCCCTCTTCACACATCATCCTTTCATGTGCTTGTTTAGCAGAACATCCTTTCACCTGTGTCAGCTTCAGTAAAATGTTCTTTCATTTGTTTGCCTTAGACAAACACCATGCAACACAACTGACTGTCCAAAGAACCCATAAGTTTCCATTTCAGAGAGGTACACACATTTCCTTCAGGGTTAGCTCACAGTTTTAGAAGAAAGGGAAAACTTGTTTGAATAAAAGGTACCTAGAAGGTGTCAGGAGCTATAGGTTTTGTAGGGCATCTAATCAGAAAGGTCAGCTTCCCTTTGCCTGGGCAATGAATGGAGCCACGTGTGGCTTCAGGCAGCTGTGACAGAACATGAACAGGCAAGTTCTCTCTATATCATGGAGACTTGAGGCACAATCAGCAGACCACCCCCAGGAAGGCAAGGGCAATTCCAGCAGCAAAAGGACAGTGAAAAGACTGCTATTCCTGGATCCAGTAAGGGACCATTTCCCAGAAAAAATACTTGTCCTTTGCCCAGAGCAAGCTAGGAACTCTTACTAGCTTTTTCAGGCTGCTGGCTATCACAGACTCTGAAAAAAGAAAGGCCTGAGATATATGCAATGGTGATTTATGGTTGAATCTGTCCAAGTAGTCCCTGTTGAAATGGCCTTTAGTGTCCCTTCAGTGCACCTGCATGCCCTCACAAGGCCATTTTTTCCCTGGGCCTTCGTGCTCCTCCACCCCACACACCTACCCACAATGCTACCTTTATCTCTCACCACCCAGAGACAGCCTTTCTTCTTGGAATTGCTTCTCCCAGGGTTACCTCTTTAATGTCTCCATCACTAGGTATGCATCTGTCCTTCTGGACTCCCAGGTCCTTGAGCCTCTCCTCAGGGTCCACTCTGATTGTCTCACCCTGCCCACCCTTGCTGTATACCTCTTTACACTGCTGTGTGTATCTTTCTTCCTGAATTCCTTAGTTTTCCTGAAAGCCAGAAGGTACCACCATGCCTCACCCTGCTTCCACACCTCTTCCCAATCTATGTTTCTATCTTCACTCTGTTCCTCTTCCAGGGAGCCACTCTCTGCCACCCCTCTCTCTTTGGCTTCCTTCCACCTCTCTTTGGGCAGTCATATCCTTCTGCCCCCTCCTCCACCACCCATCTCCAGTTCCTTCTCCTCTCCCCCACCAGAACAGACCAGATAAGTCCCAGTCCATTTTTAGATGACTGCTTATGATACTAGCTCACTTTTCTCACAGGCTGAATTGACAGCTGCTCCATTCGTCCATTTTCCACTCACCAAACACACCCAGCAGAGTGCTTCAGACAGCATGCCATACCCACAGAAGCCTGCATTCTTCAGGAAAACTGGTATGTTTGCATTGAGCCCAGGACACACTCTAGAACAGCAACCTGAGCCCATCTGGAAATTACAACTTCAACTTTATTTCCAAAGAAATTAACTTTATTTCTACAGTTGTGACAATGCCGTGATAAATAATTAGAACTCTTTCTCCAAGTGAGTGACATGTATATGGACATCATCTTCATACTTGATGAGGTACACTCTAGGTTTGGTTTCAATCTGGTAAATGATCATGCCATCCCTCTTGGAGCCGTTATCATTTGTGTTTTCCACGTGTTTTCCTATCAGGCCATCCACAAGCTCCAGGTCGATGTCTAAAGAAGGGGGGTCACTGATCCCCTCCATGATTTGTAGGTCACCCTATTTAAAGTCATCCAGAAGCTGGTACGTGTATAATATGGGATCTCTCTCATAAGTAATATAAAAGCTGTTATCCAAGATAGGCGCTTGGCTCAGGACCATCCCCCTCCACTCTTCCTTAGAGCCATGCTCACCCTCAAATAGATGATTAACTTCTTTGCCCACTATGGCATCAACAAAGCTGGAATCAGTGACTCCGGATGATACCACCCTCTTGGCGATAACTTTTAGGGACAATACCCTCTTATCTTTGTAAACTTCCAGAGCATGCACAGCGTCAATCCCATCATATTAAACCAGGTACAGGGAAGGGTTTACTGGCACCTGATCCAGCACAGTTCCATTCCACTGTGTGATAGACTCATCTCCTTCTTTCCACTTATGAGAAATTCTGCAGCCCACGATGTTCCTTTTGGGCAGGGCTGGAGATCTGCTCCTCTGCCTCTTCCTACCAGCTCTTTTCTTGGTCAGCTTTGAACTTTCCATGTCCTGTTATGCAGCTTTGCTGCCCTTCTGCTTCCAGGGTCCTGGGGGGCTCCAAGGCTGCAGTGTGAAAGGGGAGAGACAGTTGACTATGGGGGTAAATGATGAACTCTTCCCAGTGATTTCTTCCATGCTTTTTGCTGGTCCCTAACTGCTGGTGCCAGGAACCTGAGGATGAAGCTTGAAACCTGCCCTGGCACCTGGTTGTGTGGTGCTGTCTCTGGGATTCCCTAACGCCCCTGTGAAGGAAGTACTAGAGAGTGGGGGAAGGGGTGGCTGGTGTCCAATAGAATCAGGAATCCCCCAACAGGGGAACAAGAGACTCTCCTCAGTGACTGGCTGTTCTGTTCCCAGAGACTAGGTGCTCTGCTGAGTCTAGAGCCCTGCCCCCATAGGATAGTTGCAAATCTGTTTGGAAGTCCAGAAGAGCTGTAAATTGCCTCTCCTCCCTCCACTTTAGTGTCTTGAGCTCCCCTGCCTGCTGTCCCCAGTCCTCTCTGCTTTCCCTGGCTGCTTCCAGGTACCTACCTCCAGGCTCCACCTCGATCTTTCCAGAACCTCAGTCTGGCTCTGAAGGACATGCCAGTTCCTGCTGCTCACTGCAGATCCCCCCTCCCTTTGTCTTCCCCTGGGCTCCTGTTCCCACCGCTACTTAGTTTCTCCTGCAGGGCTCCGTCCCATCCTCCCCCCTACCCCCCACCGCTCCAGGAAGCCCACCTTTTATCCTACCCTTTCTGGTGTCCTGCTGCCAGAGATAGTGGCTGCCAGAGGTGTCTCCAGACACTTTGTGGCCACTTCTGCTAAAAGCCCTAGGTGAGGTGAAGGAGTCCAGCCCAGGGAGAGCTCACCAGCAAGAGTTGTGTGAGCAGGTGGCAGAGCAGTTGAAGTGACCCTTGCTGGTTTCCTTGTGCTGCTGGTGGGCTCGCGCTTGTCCTGGTGCTGCTGGTGGGCTCGCGCTTGTCCTGGTGCTGCTGGTGGGCTTGCGCTTGTCCTGATGCTGCTGGTGGGCTCGTGCTTCCTTCTGTCTAGCTCACACAACTCCCCTGCCATCTGCAGATTCTGTGGAAGCCTGCTGCTCATTTTTCTTTCTGTGTATTTATTTGTGTGCCCTCTGGTTTATGTTATCCTAGCTTTATTGTTTCCTGGTTTCTTCACTGCCCGGTGTCGTTTTAGGTTTTTTGTTTGTTTGTTTGTTTTGTTGGTTGGTTGGTTGGTTTAGATTGATTTTGTTGGTAGGTTTGTTTTATGCCTGGAGTCTTTCTCACATTTTTACTTTCAGTATTCTTTTTTGGTAAGTCTTCTCTTGGCTTCTTCATCCTGTTTAGTTCCTCAGTTCTTTTTTTCTTGCTTCAGGCACATTGCTTCTGAAATTCTATGAATTTTTTCTCAAATAGTTAGAGGGCACCCCATTTTCCCCTCAAAGCACAGGGCCACTTGGTCCAAACTTGAATCTAAGGTAGTCTTAAACTGAACTATATTGTATGATTGCTGGTAGTTAGATTAAGTCAGAGTTCCTCAGGAACTAGAGAAACTTGTTTGGCAGCCAAAAGGAGTTCCTTCCTTTTCCAAATGGCAGACACCTGTGATCCCATATCAAAGCCCATGCTGTCCTCCAGGTTATTTAAGTTCCTATTCACACTTGTTAAAAGTCTCAAAGCTAGGGCTAGGATCCTGTTCTGTCTCACTCCCTCCTCTACTCTAAAATCTCAGGCTGGTCCAGGTCATGGCTTTTACTCCTCAGCTTCTCTTCTACCTTATAACTAATATAACTGCTCCATATCCTGCTTTTCCTGCCCTATGTCCATTTATTTTTCTCACTCTTCTGGATGCTTCCAGATGTCTCTGGGTGTTCTCTTACCTACAATAAAAATCTTCACCACTAACCATAGAGTGCCCATTCTATACTGTGTTCCTAGCTTACATGGTCAAATTTACATATAAACACAAAGATCACAAATTTTTGCCATAAGTACATTTTGGTAATAGGTCATTTTACATACACAGTATGTTCACCTTCATAAAAATAAAGGTATTAATATACACTAGTAATGATTTTTGTCTGATTGTACATATATTTTATAATTTACATATAATATAGAAATAATATTCATATATATATACACACATACATTTGGGATATATATATATATATATCCCAAACAAACAGCTAATTTTACTTACATTAGGCACAGGAATAATTCTTTGTATAACATAATGATAAATATACCTGTTACATGTTTCTTTAAAACAGCATGCATGCATATTTTGTACTTGAATACTTGGTTGTGAAGAAATTCTGCCTTGTTTTACTTTTAATTCACTTTCATTGTTATTTGAATTTGTAACCAATTTCTGTTAGTTTCTCACACATTCATGTGTTTGAGGTTCATATTTCTGTACTTTCTGTTTATGTATATTTTGCAGTATGTAGTCTGTAATTCTGGAAATAATATTAGATGTTGTATGAGGATGATTTCTATGAAATTTAAGTAAAACCATTTAAGGAGGGTTCTCTCCCCCAAATGGAATATTTATTGTTCGATATATTTGGCAAAAAACAAGCAGGCATTATTTAGGTAAGGTGCATGAGAATGTATGTTTCTGTATAGAGCAGGACCACACTGGATATTTTAATGTGTTTCTCTAGAGTACGGTACCAATTGGGCTTGTGATTGTGTTTTATTTGTAGAGTGCAGTGATGCAAGTGATGATGTAAATGTGTGTTTCTGTTGAGTATGGTATGCATTGTGCCTGTGAATGTGTCTTTCTTTTTAAATTTTTTATTAGATATTTTTAATTTACATTTTAAATGTTATTCCCTTTCCTAGTTTCCGCAGTGAAAATCCCCTATCCCCTCCCCAGTCCCTCATCTCCCCAACCCAACCACTCCCATTCCTGGTCCTAGAATTCCCCTATATTGGGGCATAAAGCCTTAACAAGACCAAGGGCCTCTCCTCCCATTGATGACCAAGTAGGCCATCCTCTGCTACATATATAGCTAGAGCCACTAGTTCTACCATGTGATTTCTTTGATTGGTAGTATAGCTCCAAGGAGCTCTGGGGTTACTGGTTAATTCATATTGATATTCCTCTATGGGGCGTTAGTCCCCTTCAGCTCACTGGGTATTTATCTGGCACCTTCATTGGGGACCTTGTACTTTGTTTAATTTATGATCATCCACGTCTTTATTTGCCATGAACTGGCAGAGTTTTGCAGGAGAGAGCTGTATCAGGGTCCTGTCAGCAGGCTCTTGTTGGCATCTGCCTAGTGACTGGGTTCGGTGGTTGTTTATGGGATGGATCCCCAAGTGGGCAGTCTCTGGATGGAAATTCCTTCAGGCTCTGCTCTGAATTTTGTCTCTGCAATTCCTTCCATGGGTATTTTGTTCCCTATTCTAAGAAGGAATGAAGTATTCTCACTTCAATCTTCCTTTTTGATTTTCATGTGTTTTACAAATTGTATTTTGGGTATTCTAAGTTTCTGGGCTAATATCCACCCTCAGTGAGTGCATATCATGTGTGTTATTTTGTGATTGGGTTACATCACTCAGGATGATAGCCTCCAGATCCATCCATTTGCCTAGGAATTTCATAAATTCATTCTTTTTAATAGCTGAGTAGTACTCCATTGTGTAAATGTACCAAATTTTCTGTATCCATTCCTCTATTGAGGGACATCTGGGTTCTTTCCAGCTTCTGGCTAGTATTAAAAAGGCTGCTATGAACATAGTGGACCATGTGTTCTTATTACCAGTTGGAACATCTTCTGTGTATATGCCCGGGAGAGGTATTGCTGGATCTCCCAGTAGTACTATGTCCAATTTTCTGAGGAAACACCAGACTGATTTCCAGAGTGCTTGTACCAGCTTGCAATCCTGGGAAGGAAGTTGGGTTAAATTGCCCTTTCAAACTCTTTGAAGAATGAAGTTAGAATTTTGATGGGGATTGCATTGATTCTGTAGATTGCTTACGGCAAGATAGCCATTTGGAATATATTAATCCTTCCAATCCATGAGCATGGGAGATCTTTCCATCTTCAGAGTCCTTCTCCAATTTCTTTCTTTAGAGACTTGAAGTTCTATCATATAGATCTTTCACTTGCTTAGATTCACACCAAGATATTTTATATTATTTTTAATGATTGTGAAAAGTGCTGTTTCCCTAATTTCTTTCTCAGCCTGTTTATCGTTTGTGTAGAGGAAGGTCACTGATTTGTTTAAAATAATCTTATATACAGCCACTTTGCTGAACTTGTCTATCAGGTTTAGGAGTTTTAGGTGAAATGTTTAAAGTCTCTTAAGTACACTACAATATCATCTGCAAATTGTGTTACTGTGACGTCTTCCTTTCCAATTTGTATCCCTTTGATCTCCTTTTGTTGTTTAATTGCTCTGGCTAGGACTTCAAGCACTATACTGAATAGGTAGGGAGAGAGTGGGCAGCCTTGCCAAGTTCCTGATTTTAGTGGGATTGCTTCAAGTTTCTCTCCATTTAGTTTGATGTTGGCAACTGGTTTGCTGTATATTGCTTTTACAATGTTTAGGTATGGGCCTTGAATTCCTAATCTTTCCAAGACAATTATCATGAATGGGTGTTGGATTTTGTCAAATGCTTTCTCAGTATCTAATGAGATGATCATGTAGTTTTTGTCTTTGAGTTTGTTTATATATTGGATTACGTTCATGGATTTCGGTATATTGAACCATCCCTGCTTCCCTGGGAGGAAGCCTACTTGATCATGATGAATGATAATTTTGATGGGTTCTTTGATTTGGACAGTGAGAATTTTATTGAGTATTTTTCATTAATATTCATAAGGGAAATTGGTCTGAAGTTCCCATTCATTTTGGGGGTCTTTGTGTGGTTTAGGTATTAGAGTAATTGTGGCTTCATAGAACGAATTGGGTAGAGTACCTTCGGTTTCTATTTTGTGGAACAGTTTGAGGAATAATGGTATTAGGTCTTCTTTGAATTTTTGATAGAACTCTCCATTAATCCAATCAGGTCCTGGGCTTTTTTTGGTTGGGAGACTATTAATGACAGTTTCTATTTCTTTAGGGTATATGGGTCTGTATACATCATTAATCTGATCCTGATTTAACTTTGGTACCTGGTATCTGTCTGGAAAAGTGTCCATTTCATGCAGGTTTTCCAGTTTTGTTGAATATAGGCTTTTATAGTAGGGTCTAATGATTTTTCAGATTTCCTCAGGTTCTTTTGTTATGTCTCCCCTTTCATTTCTGATTTTGTTAACTAAGATGCTATCTCCGTGCCTTCTAGTTAGTATGGCTAAAGGTTTGTCTATTTTGTTAATTTTCTCAAAAAAAAAAAAAAAAAAAAAAACACAGCTCTTGGTTTGGGTGATTCTTTCTATAGTTCTTTTTGTTTACACTTGGTTGATTTCAGCCCTGAATTTGTTTATTTCCTGCTGTTTACTCCTCTTGGGTGAATTTGCTTCTTTTTGTTCTATAGCTTTCAGGTGTGATGTCAAGCCACTATTGTATGCTCTCTCTAGTTTCTTTTTGGAGGTACTCAGAGCTATGAGTTTTCTTCTTAGGACAGCTTTCAAGGTATCCCATAAGTTTGGGTATGTTCATCTTCATAAATTTTATCTTTGTTGTGTCTTCATTTTCATTAAACTCTACAAAGTCTTTAATTTCTTTATTTCTTCTTTGGCCAAGTTATCATTGATTACAGTGTTGTTCAGTTTCCACGTGTATGTGGGCTTTCTATTATTTATGTTGTTTTTGAAGATCAGCCTTAGTCCATGGTGATCTGATAGGATGCATGGAATTATTTCAATCTTCTTATATCTATTGAGGCCCTTTTTGTGACCTATTATATGGTCAATTTTGTAGAGAATGTACCATGAAGTGCTGAGAAGAAAGTATATCCTTTTGTTTTAGGAAAAAAAATGTTCTATAGATATATGATAAATCCATTTGTTTCATAACTTCTATTAGTTTCACTCTATCTCTGTTCAGTTTCTGTTTCCAGGATCTGTCCATTGATGAGAGTGAGGTGTTGAAATCTCCCATTATTATTGTGTTTGGTGCTATGTGTGTTTTGAGCTTTATGGAGCATAGATGTTGACAATTGAGAGTTCATCTTCATAAATTTTACCTTTGATGAGTATGAAGTTTCCCTCCTTATCATTTTGGATAACTTTAGGTTGATTTTATTCGATATTAGAATGGCTACTCCAGCTTGTTTCTTTCGACTATGTGATGGTTTGAATGTTCTTGGACCAGGAAGTGGCACCATTTGGACGTGTGGCCTTGTTGGAATAGGTGTGACCTGGTTGGAGTAGGTGTGCCACTTTGGATGTGGGTATAAGATCCTCACCCTAGTTACCTGGAAGTCAGTCTTACATTAGCAGCTTTTGGATGAAGACATAGAACTCTCAGCTTTGCCTGTGCCATGCCTACCTGGACACTGCCATGGTCCCACCATGATGATAATTGACTGAACTTCTGAACCTGTAATCCAGCCCCAAGTAAATGTTGTTTTTTTATAAGACTTGTCTTGGTCATTGTGTCCGTTCACAGCAGTAAAACCATAACTGACAGACCTTTAGCTTGGAAAATTGTTTTCTAGCCTTTTATTCTGACGTGGTGTCTGTCATTGTCACTGAGGCAGGTTTCCTGTATGCAGCAAAATATTGGGTCCTTTTTACCTAACCAGTCTCTTAGTCTATGTCTTTTTTCTGGGGAATTGAGTTCATTGATCTTAAGAGATATTAAGGAAGAAGCATTGATTTTTCCTATTTTGTTGTTGTTGTTGTTGTTGTTAGAGTTGGAATTCTATTCATGTGGTTATCTTCTTTTAGGTTTGTTGAAAGATTACTTTCTTGCTTTTTCTAAGGTGTAGTTTCCCTCCTTGTGTAGGAGTTTTTCCTTTATTATCCTTTGCAGGGCTGGATTTGTGGAAAGATATTGCATGCATTTTGTTTTGTCATGCAATATCTTGGTCCAACTATGGTAATTGAGACTTTTGCTGGGTATAGTAGCCTGGGCTGGCATTTGTGTTCTCGTAGGTTCTGTATGACATCTGTCCAGGATCTTCTCGCTTTCATAGTCTCTGGGGGCAAGGGGGGGGAATCAGATGCAATTCTGATAGGTCTTTCTTTATATATTACTTGACCTTTTCCCCTTACTGCTTTTAATATTCTTTCTTTGTTTTGTGTACTTTGTGTTTTGATTTTTATGTAAGAAGAGGAATTTCATTTCTGGTCCAATCTATTTGGAGTTCTGTAGGTTTCTTGTATGTTCATGGACATTTCTTTCTTTAGGTTGGGGAAATTTTCTTCTATAATTTTATTGAAGATATTTACTGACCCTTTATGTTGAAAATCTTCCTTCTAGTCTATACCTATTATCTTTAGGTTTGGTTTTCTCATTGTGTCCTGGATTTCCTGGATGTTTTGGGTTAGGATATTTTTGCATTTCGCATTTTCTTTGATTGTTGTGTCAATGTTTTCTATAGTATCTTCTGGACCTAAGATTTACTCTTCTATCAATTGCATTCTGTTTCTGATGCTTGCATCTATGGATCCCTACTTCTTTCCTAGATTTTCCATCTCCAGAGTTGTCTCCCTTTGTGATTTCTTTATTGTTTCTACTTCCACTTTTAGATGCTGGATGGTTTTGTTCAATTCTTTCACCTTTTTGTATGTGTTTTCCTGTAATTCTTTAAGGCATTTTTGTGTTTCCTCCTTAAGGGTTTCTACCTGTTTACCTGTTTACCTGTGTTCTCCTGTATTTCTTTAAAGGAGTTATGTCCTTTTTATAGTCCTCCATCATCATCATGAGAAGTGACTTTAGATCCATATCTTGCTTTTCTGGTGTGATGGTGTATCCATCACTTGCTATGGTGGGAGAGTTGGGTTGTGACAATGCCAAGTAACCTTGTTTTCTGTTGCTTTTTTTATTACACTTGTCTCCAGCCATCTGATTTTGTCACGTGCTTCCTGCCCTTGGTATATCTGATTGGAGCCTGTCCTTCCTGTAATCCTGGTAGAGTCAGAACTCCTCAGATGTCAGCGTTTTTTGTGATCCTGTCATTCCGGGATCCTTTGATCTTGAGATTCTGGGTGTGTCAAATTTCTTGGCAGTCAAGATTCCTCTGAGATCCTGGTGTGACCAAGCCCCTGGGATCCTGGGGTCCTACAATCCTGGGTTTGTTAGAGTGCCTGGAAGTGGTATCTCCTCTGGGGACCATGGAGCTGACTGCTGAGTTCCAAACCAATGTAGTCCAGAGCTTTCCAGAAGGAACTCGAACCACTGGTTGGGGGAGAGGGGGGCTCCTGTGTCCCTGCTCCTGTTGGCTCCAGGCACTCCCAATTGTGTTGAAACTGATGTTGCATTCCACTCACCAGTGATCCTAAGATCCTGGGCATGCTAGGGTGCCTGGGGAATGGAGAGTCCTTTGGGACCTTGGGAATTTTCGCCAAGCTTGAATCCAAGGTGGCCCTGCATTGGCTTCGACTGGAAGGATCCCCAAAAGTATCATTTTCAAACTGCCATTCTCATATAACATTTCTAGTGCTGTGTGTCCTTTTGGGGAGTTATGAAAATCTTCAGAGAATTGGATCAACTTAATGTGTGACTATTCTTTCACATTCACAGTTTTAATATGGTATAACACACATGTGTAGATGACCTTGATTTCTGTTGCGATTTCTGGCCTGGATATGGGTTTTGACCTAGCTACATCCAGGCCAGAAATTGCATTGGAAATCATTGTTGATACAGATCACTAGAAACCAAGCATAGTGATGACCTGTCCTATTTTTTCCAGTACAGAAAACTGATTAGTGTGTCATAGGGCAGGGTCAGGGATATTTACAGTAACATTTCCTTTCCCCCGTTCTTAAAATCACTTTAAATGTGTCAGCTTATAATTGCTTTAGAATGGAAAGGCTAGACCAGTAACCAAAATCTACGAATGTGTTTCAAACCAATCACATTGTGCCTAATGGCTGCTGCCTGGAGAACTTTATAAAGGAAAAATGGATGGGCTGCACATGGTTGTTCTCTCTCTCCATGTGCAAGGCGACCCCAACATGTTGGAAAAATACATTTCTCTTGCTTTTTGCATCGATTTCCAGCTTTGCATTGTTCATTCAGTGAGTCCCCAGTAAGCTAAGGCTCAACAGAGTCTTACACTGGAACATGGCCTCCTCTTTATATCACATCTACATCAGATTTTACTACTTAAGAATTCCTCTTCACAAGTTGGAAGCTTAGCTGGGTGGAGTCTTGTCCTGAGGTCACTAGTCCTTTGATCCATCCAGGATCAGCTTTTTCTTTAAACTTCTTATCTCCTTGAGGATTTAGCTCTATTTCCTGAAAGTTATTTTTCGTCTCAAACTGCACATTTTGTATTTTTTCTTGTTCAGCACATTCCTTTTCATTACTAATCAGTGAAAGTGTGACTATTACTAGCTATACAACAGAGTCAATTCTAGGCTGTTTTAAAATCTCCTCTGACACTGCTATTGTAAGAACTCGACCCTCAGTCAGTGGAACATACTTTGAGATGTCCCCAAGTGAGACACCAAGAGCAGAGCAACAGATCGATGCAAAAGCAAGAGGTTTATTTTCTGGTGGTCGGAATCGACCGACCTTCAATTAATTCCCCAAGACAAGTGACTAGAATGCGACCCCAAATGGCTAGTACAAGCAGTTTTTATACTTTTTAGGGGCACAGGTTACATCAGCAAGGTTTGGACTTATTGGCTAAGTATATTGACCTTTAAAGCTATTGGCAAGCAAGCATGGGCAAAACATGACATGCATTTGAACTCTACCTGGGACTTGCCAGAGGGTCAGGTGACTATCAGTCAGTACATTCTACAGTTTTTCTCAAGAATATTCCAGCTCCTCCCAAGAACTGGGTGAAGAATGGAACTTGGCCTAGCCTTGATCCCAGGAGGGAAGAGAAGCTGTAGAGGTAGGGGAGTGTTAAGACTGGCAAATCCCTTAGGGCCCTTCATTCCCCTGTTTTTCTTATAGGAGCTCCAATCATGGAGCTCTCCTTATTATGAAGGCTCTGCTAGATCATGTTCTTACTCTATTGATCCTAGGGATTCATATTGTTGCCTTAAAACCATCAGCTGCCCAGTTCTTATTCTTTTACAAAGGCAATCAGCTTGTTAACAATGCAAGGACCAAAGGTTAGCATAAGCAGTAAAATAAGAGTGGTACCCAATAGAGTGGAGATTAGAGTTTTCATCCACAGTGAGGAGTTGAACCAGGATTTGATGTTTCAATCTTCTCTTTTTTTTTGTTTTTGTTTTTGTTTACTTTTACTTTTAATCTTCTCAATGTCCAGATTTATGGCGGCCGTGAGATTCTGTTACTGTTGACCTTGTAGCACCAAGGAAGAGGTGCCAGTAGCCACTCCAGCCACTCCCAGTCCCAAGAGCAATGAAACCCAGAGCACCCACCATGAAGGGTTTCCTTCTTGTTCAATAGAGGGTACTGTCCCATCTATCTAGAAGCTCTCTATTGAAGTAGTAAATAAGCCTTGGGATTAATTGGACCAGTACACAGTGAAAGACCAGGAAAAAATTCAGACCCCCTATCACCAAGAATGTAGGTTAGCCCGATTCAGTGACCCTATTCCAGGAACTGGCTGACCACAAAAGTTAGATTAAAATCTTGAGAACAATCTTGAGAAGCAGGGAGTTTCTCCTTGTGATTTTTAGAACACCCTTTTTATTTTTTACTGGTATTTTCGGCATTTTCTAATAACACCCTCCCTACCCCCTTGGGTTGTGTTTTTTTTTTCCTTTAAATAGCCCCTTTTCCAGCTACCTGGGTCCACAGTCCTCTACCCCTGTGTGGTGTATGACTGTGGGCCCCAAGCATGCCTGAAATAAAAAGTTCTCTTGCGGTTTGCATCAAGGCCATTTCTTGTGAGTGATTTGGGGTTTCTCCTCTCCTGAGTAAGAATGTGGGGGATTCCTCACTTTGTGGGTCTTTCATTTGGTGCATTGGCCGGGAAATGCAACCACCCATCTCATCTGAGAACCGACTTGGAGGTAAGGAGATCCTCTCTGGAATGTGTGCATGCTGGCCGACATGTCTGTTCTGAGTATCTATTTTCTGACCTGTAGTATCCCACAAGCCTGAAGCAGGCTGAGCCAGAACTTGACCTTGCTGTCACTAAGGAGATTATCTAGGGTGGAGCCTTCCTCCCGAGATCACTCTATTGTTCAGCCACTGTTGCTGTTTCTCTTCAAGATACTGTTACCTGCTGAGAAACCCCCCTGATCTATTCCGGAGACTTTGCCCTATCCTGCATGTCATCACCTGCAGTTAGTTCCAGGCTCCAAGCATGAATTGGCGGGAATGGGCCTCCCCCCTCTTTTATATAGTGTGTCTGCCATTAAACATTTGAACCCTGAGTTGTTTTCTTGGTTCCATTATTTCTTGACCCGCCTAGGCTCCCTCTTTTCTTTCAGTTCCAAGATGCCTTCAAGGCTCAAACCCGGACATGAGAGCCCCAGGCCGGCCCCTACAATTTGGTGCCCAATGTGGCGCCTGGGATAGGCAGAGGACATTTGGAAGAAACACTGCTGGTTTAGAGCTCCATGGAAGAAGTAAAGAATTAAAGAAAATTCGTACTGGAGAAGGTTGGTACAGGCTAAGCTGGAACAGTGCTAAATCCACGTGCTAGATTCACTTAGGATCAGCAGTGAGTTATCGGGAACTAAGAACTCAACGGGAAGGCAGTCGACCACAGCTTCCAGAAGCTGCTTTTTTAAGGTGAAAGAAATAAAAGGGTTTAATAAAAGAGATTTAATAATCAGGCAGATAGCCGCATTTGGAAACTGCATCAGGTGGGAGGAAAGTGGATTTTGAAACTCTCCCAGGGACAGAGAGAAAATTGGGGAATCCACTCTTGTGTGTGTACCAGCAGGTGTCTTTTTTCTGAGTGTCTCTCTTATGTTTCCTGAAATGAACATGTGCTCGTTGTGTTGGTTATTTGTCTGTGTTTCGTCCTGTGTCTCTGAAACATAGTGCAGTCTGAGTTTAGATCCACCTGAGTTTGGTTTCACTGGTGTTTATAGACGATGAGGTTTTCTGAAATGCATATTTGGTATTTGTAGCTGTCCCTTCGGGCTGTAAGGACCAGAGAACTGTGGTCAGCAGATGTGCTAGGAAGAATGCTACCTCCCCAGGGGATGCCCTGGGGAGTAGAGAGAGCCAGAGACATCTGGCAGTCTCCAGAGATTGGTCAGAGGGACCAAGTTTTGTTTATGAAATGGAAGCTTATCCTTCTAATTCTTTTGCCTGCTTGTAGAAGACAAGAAAGGGTTGCATGTGTCTAGATCTGTTGTTTACTGTTTTGTGTATGTGTTTAGAGGTATGCAAAAATTTAGAAAAGTGCTAGTGTAACTGGAAAAGCCCTACTGGGACATGATTGAAAATGCAGCTCTTAAAGGAGCAGGCAGACCTTTGCTTGTAATAGAAAGTTAGCTTAAAATTAGTAACTCTGTGTTAGAGTCATTCTAAACTACATGTGGCAGGAGCGAACCCAGGAAAACAGGTCTTTAAAGATACTTCAAAATAAGGATAATCTGTGGGCCAGGACTCTGGCAGAGTGCTCAGACTGAGAACTGTTTGCCCTTGGGTAGATGAGGAGCTCAGCTTGGAGTAGCCTCAGGGACATTTGTGAGATGTTTCTTTTGTTTTGCAAACCGTGACTGGGGAAGTTCCTGGGACCTCACCCACCTCTCCCTGCCTTCAGGGTAGATTCCTTAAGATTCAGATGCAGTATTTTTTAATACTTAGGTTTTTAGCTATACTAAAAATTGCGGTCCTGAAAATCTAAGAAAGAAAAATTGATTTGCTTCAAAATTTTATTTTCAAAAGCTTCGAGGAGATGCTAATTGGCTAAGATCTCACCTTAAACTCACCACAGGAAAACTTAAGCCTTTGTCAGGTGCTATTAAGAGAGACACAAATTAACTGGCAAAGAACAAAAGGCCTTGCAGAAAATAAAGAAAGCTTTCATAGTTGTTATCAATTATAATCAATGGTAATTACATATTAGCTGCCTATTTTAGTTATTGGTTACTAAATGTGCTCACAACAATTTCTTGGCTAGAGAAAACATTGTTGTAAAATCATCCTTCTTAACCTTGAAGTAAAGTTTCAGACCCTATTGAGGCTGCTGTGATGCTAACAAAGAATTGTAAGATAAATTCATATATTTTGGAATAACTATAACAAATTGTGTCTTAAAAACCTGACTAAGTGTCTGCTTTTTGTTCCAAACAGCAATTAATTTGGTTATTACAGAATATTAATATTTGATCTATTGCATATCATCATTTTAAATAAAATTGACAATCATTATCCCAAAGATAAGTTAAAATTGTTTTTATACATGTTTTTGTATCTTCTATAAATTCATGCATACGTGCATCCCATTTACTGTGTTTAAAATCAGCCCTCTTATGAGAGAAAAGTATATGTGAATTTGATCACACACTTATTATTTTGAGCTTCCCCCTGCTTCAACACAGATAATTAAATTGTGTGCTGTAGATGGTGTTTTAAAATGTTAAATAATCAAGCTTATTTTGTATCCATATACATACATACATATATATATATATATATATATATATATATATATGAGCTTACAATTGCATTAAATTGTTCATCCCTCAAATGCTATTAATTCTCAAGCTTGCCATTGCTTGTGCTATTGTGCTACTCATAAGAAAAAATACTGTTCCTTTAAAAGGACTGTTTTTGGACAGTTAAGAAATTGTCCTGGGTTGCCTGGAAAAGACCCCAGGATTTGCTTTTGTGTTATAGAGTTTTACAAAAAGCCTTAGCTGAAAAAGGATTACACATAGCTCCTGAAAAGATACAAACTCAGGAAATCCTTATAATTATTTGGGCTTTAGACTTACTGATCAAGCTGTTTTTCCCCAGAAGATAGTTATTCACAGAGACAACTTAAAGACTTTGAATGGTTTTCAAAAATTGTTAGGTGATATTAATTGGCTTTGCCCCTATTTAAAACTCACTACAGGGGAGTTAAAACCTTTATTTGATATTCTAAAAGAGATCCTAGCTCCCCTAAGTCCCTAACCTCAGAAGGATTGCTGGCCTTACAAGTAAAAAAAGCTATTAAAGAGCAATTTGTCACTTATATAGATTACTCTTTGCTGTTACATCTGTTAATTTTTAATACGATTCATGTACCTACAGGATTGTTATGGCAATAGTCTCTTCTAATGTGGATACATTCGAGGATTTCTCCTAAATGCAATATCTTGCCATATTATGAAGCAGTAACCCAGATGATTATCATTGGAAAGAAGCAGGCATTAACTTATTTGGCAAAGAGCCAGATATTATTGTTCAGCTTTACAGCGTAAGTCAAGACACTTGGCTGAAACAGCATAGTACAGATTGGTTGCTTGGTCAAATAGGATTTAAAAGAACAATAGACAGCCACTACCCTCAAGATAGGTTGATAAAATTTTTAAAGGTATATGAGGTGATATTTCCTAATTTGACCTCTTTTCCACCCTTACACAATGCTGTTCTGGTGTTTACTGATGGCTCCTCTAAAGGGCGAGCTGAATTTCTTATTAATAATCAACAGGTAATCATAAAGACTCCTGGCATCTCAGCTCAGTTAGAAGAATTAACAGCAATACTGAATGTCTTTCAGTTTGTACATGAGGCTTTTAATATTTTTACTGATAGTTTATATGTTGCACAATCGGTACCCTTATTGGAGACCTGTGGTATGTTTAACTTTAATATGCCAGCAGGATCCTTGTTTTCACAACTGCAAAACATCATTCTTGCCCGAAAACATCCGTTCTATATTGGCCACATATGATTTCATTCTGGTCTTCCTAGACCTTTAGCTAAAGACAATGATTGCATCGATAGAGTTCTAATAGGAGAAGCCTTAATGTCAGATCCTATTGCTTTGGCCAAATGTGATCATAAAAATTTCATCTCTCTAGCCATACACCTTAAGGCTTCGACATAAGATCACTAGAGAGCAGGCAAGAATGATTGTAAAACAATGTCCTAAACATATTACATTATCTCCAGTGCCACATTGACTAGTTAATCCATGAGGTCTTATGCCTAATCATATTTGGCAAATGGATGTAACTCATTATGCAGAATTTAGAAATTTAAAATATATACATGTTTGTATTGATACTTGTTCAAGATTTCTTTTTGCTTCTCTGCATACTTGAGAAGCCTCCAAAAATGTAATTGATCATTGCCTACAAGCCTTTAATGCCATGGGATTGCCTAAACTTATTAAGACAGATAACGGTCCATCCTATTCTAGCAAAAAATGTACTTCATTTTGTAGAGCGTTTGGCATCAAATATAAAACTGGAATTCCTTATAACTCCATGGGACAAGGAATAGTTGAATGTGCTCATCGCACTTTAAAAAATTGGCTTTTAAAAACAAAACAGGTGGTGTACGCGAGATGGCTCAGTGCTTAAGAGCTCTGACTGCTCTTCGAAGGTCCTGAGTTCAAATTCCAGCAACCACATGGTGGCTCATATCCATGCATAAAGAAGTCTGATGCCCTCTTCTGGAGTGTCTGAAGACAGCTACAGTGTACTTACATATAATAAATAAATAAATCTAAAAAATAAATAAATAATATCTTAAAAAAAAAAGAAAACAGGGGCAGTTATATCCCCCAAGGTCACCAAAGTCACATCTTGCTTTTGCTTTATTTGTTCTAAATTTTTTACAAACTGATGTTAAAGGTCAGTCTGCAGTGGATCGCCACTGGCATCCAGTTACTTCTAGTTTATATGCCATGGTAAAGTGGCAGGACCCATTAACTAACAAATGGAAGGGTCCAGACCCGGTCCTAATCTGGGAAAGGGAAAAGTCTCTGAATTTTCTGGGAATGTCTGTGTTTTTTCACAAAAAGGAGATGGAGCGCGATGGCTGCCTGAGAGATTTGTTCGACAACTAGACACAGATCCTGAATCTTCTAGTAAGTATGACTCTAACCTTGATCATGGCTAAAAATCCTTTTTAGCCAAAAAGTTAAATTAGAGCACAGCCGCCACTCCCAGGGATGCTGTAAGCCTTTCTGCAATTCTCAAAACCACCTCCCCCACACCGGGAGCTCTAAGTCTGGCCTGATCATTGCTGATTTACAATTGAATGGAGTACCTGGACTTCCCCAAAAGAAGCTTTTGTACTGTGCCTTTCACTGTCTGGACTTTGTTTTTCAAGCAGGTCAGTCAACACCCTTCAGCCTGACTGCAGTGGGCATGCATTCCCACCCCCAACAGCACGCAGGTGGCAGTTATTAATTTTCATCAAGAAGAATTCTAAGTACATATTGTGGCTTTGGTCTGATTTGGGAATAAGGTGTGCTATGAGGGCAGGTTAGTCAATGACAGGCAACCAGATCCCGGATCATACCAATCTAAGACAGGGGTACATGCCAAAAGTCCGTGGCTGTTGATAATACACCACAGAGCCATGCTTGTGTAAATTATAACACTAGCTACATGTAAATTCCTATGAGAGAACTGAATGGTTCAAGAGGATATGAGACCCTAAGAGAGGCCTGGCCGCAAGCCACCATAATTCCCAGCAAGGACTATGGAACATAAATAAATTTTATGCCTCAGTCCAACTTTTTTTTAACATTAATAACAGAGAGGAGATGTAGCCTCCCAAAAGCCTGAAGCAGGCTGAGCCAGAACTTGACCTTGCTGCCACTAAGGAGATTATCTATTATGGAGCCTTCCTCCCTAGATCACTCTATTGTTCAGCCACTGTCTCTGTTCCTCTGCAAGATACTGCTACCTGCTGAGAGGCCCTGGATCTATTCTGGAGACTATACCCTATCCTGCACATCATCACCTGCAGCTGGTTCCAGGCTCCAAGGATGAATTGGTGGGAATGGGCCTCACCCCTCTTTTATAAAGCATGTCCGCAATTAAACATTTGAACCTTGAGCAGACTACTTGTCTTGATTCCATTATTTCTCAACCCGCTAGGCTCCCACTTTTCTTTCAGTTCCAAGTTGCCTTCCAGGCTCGAACCCGGACATGAGAGCCACAGGCTGGCCCCAACACTGACCCATGTGCTTTCTCTTTGCAGCTGTCCTCTCGGGCTATAAGGACCAGAGAACTGTGATCAGCAGACGCGCTAGGAGGATCACAGGCTGCCATCCTGGGGGACGCCCCTGGGAAGTGGGGAGAGCCAGGAATGCCTGGTGGTCTCCTACACTCAGAGAACCGAGTTGTGCCGTTGAAGCAGAAGCTTCTCCCTCCATGACCTTCTGATTCTTTTGTCTGTTTATGGGAGGACATGGAAGGGTAGCTTGTGTCTGGATCTGTTGGTTTCTGTTTCGTGAGTTTTTATCTTGCGTGTCTTTGTCTACAGTTTTATCACGGGACAGACAGTGATGACCCCCCTTAGCTTGACTCTCAACCATTGGAGTGTAGTTAAATCTAGGGCTCACAACTTGTCAATAGAAGTTAAAAAAGGACTGTGGCAGAATTTTTGCTCTTCGCAGTGGCCTACATAATGTCAGCAGGCCTCCAGAAGGTACTTTTGACTTAACTATCGTTTTTGAGATCAAAGCCATTGTTTTTCAGGAAGGACCTGGATCCCATCCCGATCAGCAACCATACATCATCACAGTGTGGCAAGATATGGTTCAGAACACTCCACCCTGGGTCAAATCCTGGGTACTTGAGCAAAAGCCTGGCTCTTGAGTCCTGGCTTTCCATGAAACACCAAAGAATAAATCGAAAGTGAAGGCTTCTTCCAAAATGAAGCCTCCAGCTCAGCCTTCAGCTCCTCCTAAAATGTATCCTGAGATTGAGGAGCCTCCTAAGTGGCCTATTCCACTACCTCTGCCTTATCCACAGCCTCAAGCCCTGATGCTGGGAAACCCCAAACCCCTTGTAATGGCAGGAGGCAGACTCACTGCGGGTACACACTGCTGGAGAATGCAGAGCCCAGACAGACTCCAGTGGACCTGCCCAACCTCCAACCCCTTCAGTATTGACCATTTTCTCTGCTGATATTTATAACTGGAAAATTAATCACCCTCCTTTTTTCAGAAAATCCTGCTAGCCTGACAGGATTGATGGAGTCTCTGATGTACTCCCACCAACCCACATGGTATGATTGTCAGCAGCTTTACAGGTTCTCTTTTCTACTGAGGAGAGGGAAAGGATCCTGTTGGAAGCACGAAAAAATGTCCCCAGAACAAATAGTGAGCCAGCCAATCTTTCAAATGAAATAGATGCTGGCTTTCCCCTTAACCGAACTGCTTGGGACTTCAGTACACTGAAGGTCTACTCTTGGGTTCTTGTGGCAGGGCTGAAAGGGACTGCTAGATGCCCCACCAATTTGGCTAAGGTAAGAGAGGTTTTTTATGAGCCTGTTGAACCACCGTCTGTGTTTCTTTAATGTTTAATGGAGGTTTATTGGCGTTATACTCCCTTTGACCTAGCCTCTGAGGGTCAGCAGGCTGTGATGGCTATGGCCTTTATAGGGCAGTCAGCATCAGATATTAAGAAAAAGTTTCATTGGCTAGAAGGTTTGCAGGATTATACCTTTCTGGATTTGGTTAAGGAGGCAGAGAAAGTGTTTCATAAGCGGGGCACTAAGGAAGAGAAGAAAGAGAGAGAGGGGGTGGGAGGCAGAAGAAAGAGAAGAAAGGAGGGTTCGTAAACAAGAGAGAAATTTGACTAGAATTTTGGCTGCAGTAGTAGGAGAGAAAGAAAAGACAGGACCTATATAGGGAACCTGAGCAACAGAAGACCAATGTGCTTAACAATTATGTGAGTTGGGGTACTGAGCCTCAGCTAAAAAGGCTCAGCTGTGTCAGACTGAAGTTACTTATTTGGGATACACCCTTTGAGATGAGAAGTGGTGGCTAACGGACTCCAGAAAAAAGACTGTATCTCAGATCCTCACACCAACTACACCGAGGCAAGTAAGAGAAATATTGGGCACTGCTGGCTTCTGCAGACTCTGGATACCTGGGTTTGTGACCTTAGCTGCCTTGTTGTAGCCCCTAACTAAGGAAGGGGGTGTTTGTCTGGACCCCAGATCACCAGAAAGCCTTTGAAGAAATTAAAAAGGCCCTACTGATGGCCTCAGCCTTGGCCTTATCTGATGAGAGAGCAGGAGTCGCCAGAGGAGTCCTTACTCAGACTTTGGGACCTTGAAAAAGGCCAATGGCTTACCTATTCAAGAAGTTAGGCCCTGTTGCCAGTGACTGGTTTTCTTGCCTGAAAGCTATTGCTGCTGTAGCTCTACTTGTCAAGGATGCTGATAAGTTCACTCTGGGACAGCAAATAACTGTAGTGGTACTCCATTCTCTTGAAAGCATTATCTGACAGCCCCCTGACCGATGGATGACCAATGATTGTATGACACATTATCAGAGCATTTTGTTGACTGAACAAGTGACCTTCACTCACCCTGATGTCCTCAATCCCACTACCCAACTGCTCGAGACTGATGACTCTTCACCTACTCATCACTGCACTGACATTCTGGCAGAAGAAACTGATACTTGAAATGATCTGAATGATCAGCCTTGGCCTGGGTGTACAGTACCTGGTACAGTAGCTTCGACGTTGAAGGTAAGCAGAACGAACGGGCAGCAGTGGTAGAAGGAAAGCAAGTGATCTGGGCCAGCAGCCTCCCTGAAGGGACATAGGCTCAGAAAGCTGAACTTGTGGCTTTGATACAAGCTCTACGAATGGCAGAGGGGAAGTCTCAACATTTACACTGACATCGGGTATACATTTGCCACTGCCCATATACACGGAGCAATATACAGACAAAGCTCTGTTGACATCTGTAGGGAAGGACATAAAAAATAAAGAGGAAATTTTGAGCCTCCTTGAGGCCTTACAGTTGCCAAAAAAGGTGGTCTTTATACATTATCCAGGACACCAGAAAATTCGAGATGTTGTGGCTAAAGGGAATCAGATGGCAGACCTAACTGCCAAACAGGCAGCAAGGAGGAAGAATCCTGGCAGTAAAGGAGCCTAAAGATTATTATGATATCAGAGAGACCAGCTTTAGATACACCCCTGAGGACTATTAAATTATGAACAAATTAGGACTGAGAAAGGAAACCCCGTATGGGGTAGTAGAAACAGAAGAAAAGCTAGTCCCCCCATGGAAAGAAGAACACAAGTAAGTTACCAACTTACATTACTTGACCCACTGGGGGGCCAAGAAATTTAAAGGTGTGGTTAGTTCCTCCAACTACTATGTTATAGGACTCTCTGATTGGCAGAGGAAATAGTCAAAACCTGCAAGGCCTGTGCTATGACTAATGTAGGACACTCCGTGTATACTCCTAGAAAGAGGCTCAGGGGTGACAAATCTGGGGCCTACTGGGAGGTAGATTTTACAGAAATTAAGCCAGCTAGATATGGCAACAAGTACTTATTAGTGTTTATAGACACCTTTTCAGGCTGGGTAGAAGCTTTTCCTACCAGGACTGAGACGGCCAATGTGGTAGCCAAGAAGATCCTAGAAGAAATCTTCCCAAGTTTCAGGATACCCAAGGTAATCAAGTCTGATAATGGACCTGCCTTTGTTGCCTAGGTAAGTCAAAATGAACACATGAAATTATTATATTTTCTAAGCATCAATAATGATGTTTAAAACATTTTAACCATAATAGCCACAAAAATATCTAGTATAAACCCAAGGGTATAAAAAAATCTGTATAGTGAAAATTATAAAATATGAAATGATCTCTTATATTCATGATTGCAAGAATTAAGTAATGAATTATCTACATTGTCCAAAGTGACCTATAGATTCGATGTAATATACAATGAAAGACCAATAATATTACTCACAGAACTAGAAAAATATCATAAAGAAGTATAAAATATTCTGAATAGCTAAAGCTATCTTGAGGTACAAAAGCAAAACTGGAAGCATTACAAAATCTATTACACCAAAATGTTTAAATGGGTAACATAGAGCTTTAGTAATCAAAAGAAGATATTAGCAAAAACAGTCAATAAAGAGAATAATGAGGATAAAGTTTTAAATGAGAAGAGGGAATATATATATATATATTTCATATATAAATTTCATATACATATACATATATGTACACACATACATACACACACACACACACACACACACACACATATATGGAGGAGTTTAATTGGGGTTACTCTACACAGGAAAAATGCCTCTCCCAAAAGAGTCATATTTTGAAAAATCAAAAGCCCAGTGCCAGGTGTAGGATACCTCCTTTGGACATATTGGACACGGTTGTCCCAGAGACCCCAAACAATACAGTCTATTTTCATTACTCTTGATTGGCCCACCAGAACATGACAGTGAAACTATACTGCAGAAAACCTCACACCTTTTGTCGCAGGATATTAAGAAATCAGGTTGTTACTGACTAGTAAGTATTCTCCATACTGACTAGCACTCAAAGTAATAAAAGGAGCAATGCAGTATGCTGTGTGTGTATGTGTGTGTGTGTGTGTGTGTGTGTGTGTGTGTGTGTGTGTTTGTGTGTATGTGTGGCAGTGGGATAAACCAATAGTCTTATCCAATGGTCAATTCTTTCAACTACTGTAATGACTTGCATGGCAAAATATGGCCCTGGATTCGAAAGTACTATGTTATGTGAGTATCCAACCACTTGCTGGTTGGATTTAAGTAAGGCCTGTCCTGCAAGAAACCATGAATCTGGTACTGCAATATCAAGAGCTCATGATTGGGGAACTTACAAGCCCCAGGGATGATCCTACTACTGCAGTTTTGGTAAAGAACATAGTATAAAACTTTTCCCTAAATTTGGTTACCTGTACTTATAGACTAGTATAGCTCTCAGTATTCACTAGAGAAGTTTTTAATACAGAAACTCACAATTGGTCAAAATACAGAAAATAATTGTGTATGAGGTTTGCATCCAAAAATAAGATGTCTTTATAACACTATTTCCCCAAAGAATCAAAGAGAATGTAGAAAAATTGTAAGTTAAAGATCTAGGTGAAAGTGTCTTCTGAATGTGATAGGATTTCTGTACTCATGAACTTACAGAATCTGTTTTCTGCACAAGACCAAGGCATGCAGCCTGGCGTGGTGGTGTACAGTTTTAATCCCAGCACTTGGGAGGCAGAGGCAGGCGGATTTCTGAGTTCGAGGCCAGCCTGGTCTACAGAGTGAGTTCCAGGACAGCCAGGACTACTCAGGGAAACCCTGTCTCAAAAAAGCAAGCAAACAAACAAACAACCCCATCCAAAAAAAAAAAAAAAACAAAAAGAAAGAAAGAAAGAAAGAAAGAAAAAAAGAAAGAAAGAAAGAAAGAAAGAAAGAAAGAAAGAAAGAAAGAAAGAAAGAAAGAAAGAAAAAAGACCAAGTAAGGCAACATTCCAGCATGGAGACAGGAGAGACTTAAACATCCTCACAGATGAGAAGCTAATATTAATTGATAACTTCCAAGGGGAAAAAAATTCAGTTTTCTTTAAGATTGTAGCCCCTAGTAGGGCATTATTCTGTTGATAGTTCTATACCCTGAGTATATGGCAGCACGAATTGGAATCTCTAGGTTATAGAAAAAGAGAGGATTGAAGTTTGGAGAGCATGGGGGTAGGTGATGGTTCTAGTAAGAGTTAAGGGGAGCAGTAGAGGTAACTTTAACTAAAATACATTGAATCGTGTTTAAAATTATCAAAGAATTAATAAAATATCATATTTAAATAATAAATTTTTCAAGAGAGAGAGGGCAGAATGCAGTAGTAGATGGAAATAATGAAATAGAAAGTGTTAAATAGGGTGGAAGATGGAAGAGGGCAGGGTAATATGGCGGCTTGAATGAGAAATGTGCCACAAAGTATATTTGACTATTTGATACCCAGATAGTGATGCTGATCAGGTATAGAAGATATGGCCTTGCTGGAATATGTATGGCACTGGAGTCAGGCTTTGTGAATTTAAAGCCTCAAGATAGTTCAATTTACTCTTTCTGCTTTGAGGTTGCAATTAAGAATGTAGCTCTTAGCTTTCTGTTTCATCCTCCATACCTGCCTGTTAGATACCTCCCAGCCCCGATGGACTCTTATTCTTCTAGGAACATAAGCCAAAATAAAATCTTCCACAAGTTGCTTTTCATCATTGTGTTTTTTTTTTTTTTTTCAAAACAACAGAAATGTAACTAACATAGAAGTTGGTACCAGGGAGTGTGCTTGTTATTGGAAAGAAAATATGACATTGTTGGTTTAGGGGAGAAATGCAGATGACTTTGGATCTTGGACTGGAAAAATTGTAAGATGCTATAATCAGAACTGAATAGACCATCTTAGTATAAAGGAGAAAGACAGTAGTGCTAAGAGGAATGTGAACCATGGAGACCAAACCCAAGGAGGCTTTAGAGCAAAATAATGGTTGTAAGAAAGAGATTGTTGTGTTTATAAAAAGATAAAGGGGGGGTATGTTTTATGAAGGTGTAGACAGGTATTGGGCAAATGGGTGCCTCAGCAGACCCATGAGAAGGAGAGTTAAGAGGTAGGTAGAGGCAGAGAGAGAGAGAGAGAGAGAGAGAGAGAGAGAGAGAGAGAGAGAGAGAAAGAGAGAGGAAGAAAAGGAAGAGAAGAGAAGAGAAGAGAAGAGAAGAGAAGAGAAGAGAAGAGAAGAGAAGAGAAGAGAAGAGAAGAGAAGTAGAGGCTGTCCATGAGAACATGGAGTTAGAGGGGGGAAGGGAATAAGAAGAGAGTGGAGGGGACTAGAGAGAGAGGAGCTAGAGATCAAGGAGGAGGCAATGGATGTCAGGCCTACCTGGCTATTGCCAGGTAACTGTGGGATGGAGCTTAGACAGAATTCCAACAGAGACTGTTCTTGTGATAGTTTGGCTAAGGATATGGCTTTCTCCTGCCCTTATCTTAAGAACTAGCCCAAGTGATTTTTTTTTTGAGATGGGTGGTGGGCAGAGAAAATTTCAAGACTGCATAATGTTGAGTCTCTGGAATGGTTGTTATTGATGAGGCATATGCAGGTCTACAGTGAAAGAGAGTAGGTTTAGCAGGCATGTTCTAGAAAAGAGGCTGTGGTGATTTCAGTAAAAATGGCCCCCATAGGCTTATAGGAAGTGACTCCATTAGAAGGTGTGGCCTTATTAGAGTAAGTATGTCACTGGGGATGGGCTTTGGAGCCTCAGGTGCTAAAGCCAGGCCTAGTGGCATATTTCTCTTCCTGCTGCCTGCTGATCCAGATGTATAACTCACCTACCTGTACAGCACCAGGACTGCCTATGTGCCACTATGCTTCTTGCCATGACAATAAAGGACTAAACCTCTGAAACTGTAAGCCATCCCGAAGTAAATGTTTTCCTTTATAAGAGTTGCTGTGATCATGGCATCTCTTCACAGCAACAGAAAACCTAACCAAGACAGAGGGTGTTAAGGAGATTAGTGCCACTAAGGAGAGATGTATGCTGCACTGGTGTAAGGGAAGGGGGCCCTAAGGGTAAGCCCATATTCAGCTAAGCATTCCAATAAAGAAAGTATAAGGCCTCCAATTCCTGATGTTTCCAAGACTTATTATGAATAGGTGTTGGATTTTGTCAAAGGCTTTCACCTCATCAAATAAGATGATCATGTGTTTTTTTGTCTCTGAGTTTGTTTATATAGTGGATTACTTTGATGGATTTCCATATATTAAACCATCCCTGCATCCTTGGAATGAAACCTTCTTGGTCAGGATGGATGACTGTTTTGATGTGTTTTTGGATTTGGTTAGTGAAAATTGTATTGAGGATTTTTGCATCGATATTCATAAGGGAAATTCGTCTGAAGTTCTCTATCTTTATTGGGTATTGATGTGGTTTAGGTATCAGAGTAATTGTGGCTTCATAGAATGAGTTGGGGAGAGTACCTTCTGTTTCTATTTTGTGCAATAGTTTGAGAAGAACTGGAATTAGATCTTCTTTTAAGGTCTGATAGAACTCTGCACTAAACCCATCTGGTCCTGGGCCTTTTCTTGGTTGGGAGACAATTAATGACTGCTTCTATTTTTTTAGGGGATATATGATTGTTTAGATCATTAACCTGATACTGATTTAACTTTGGTACCTGGTATCTGTCTAGAAAATTGTCCATTTCATCCAAGTTTTCCAGTTTTGTTGAGTATATGCTTTTGTAGAAGGATCTGATGGTGTTTTGGATTTCTTCAGGATCTGTTGTTATGTCTCGCTTTTCATTTCTGATTTTGATCATTAGGATGCTGTCCCTGTACCCTCTAGTGAGTCTGGCTAATGGTTTATCTATCTTGTTGATTTTCTCAAAGAACCATCTTCTCTTTGGTTGATTCTTTGAATAGTTCTTCTTATTTCCACTTGGTTGATTTTGTCCCAAAATTTGATTATTTCCTGCCATCTACTCCTCTTGGGTGAATTTGCTTTCTTTTGTTCTAGAGCTTTTAGGTGTGTTGTCAAGCTGCTAGCATGTGCTCTGTCTAGTTTCTTTTTGGAGGCACTCAGAGCTATGAGTTTTCCTCTTAGAAATGCTTTCATTGTGTCCCATAAGTTTGGGTATGTGGTGGCTTCATTTTCATTAAACTCTAAGAAGTCTTTAAATTCTTTCTTTATTCCTTCCTTGACCAAGGTATCATTGAGAAGAGTGTTGTTTAGTTTCTACGTGAATGTTGGCATTCTATTATTTATGTTGTTATTTAAGATCAGCCTTAGTCCATGGTGATCTGATGTGATGCATGGGATGATTTAAATATTTTTGTATCTGTTGAGGCCTGTTTTGTGATGAATTATGTGGTCAATTTTGGAGAAGGTACCATGAGGTGCTGAGAAGAAGGTATATCCTTTTGTTTAGGATAAAATGTTCTGTAGATATCTGTTAAATCCATTTCTTTCATAACTTCTGTTAGTTTCACGGTGTCCCTGTTTAGTTTCTGTTTACACAATTTGTCCATTAATGAAAGTGGTGTGTTGAAGTCTCCCAGTATTATTGTGTGAGGTGCAATGTGTGCTTTGAGCTTTACAACGGTTTCTTTAATGAGTGTGGCTGCCTTTGCATTTGGACCATAGATATTCAGAATTGAGAGTTTCCCATGGAAGACTTTAGCTTTGATGAGCATGAGATGCCCCTCCTTGCTTTTTTGATAACTTTGGGTTGGAAGTCGATTTTATTCGATATTAGAGTGGATACTCCAGCTTGTTTCTTCAGACCATTTGCTTGGAAAATTGTTTTCCAGCCTTTCATTCTGGGGTAGTGTCTGTCTTTTTCCCTGAGATGGGTTTTCTGTAAGCAGCAAAATGTTTGGTCCTGTTTGTGTAGCTAGTCTGTTAGTCTATGTCTTTTTATTGGGTAATTGAATCCATTGATATTAAGGAATATTAAAAAATGTATTTGTTGCTTCCTATTATTTTTATTGTTAGAGTTGGCATTCTGTTCTTCTGGCTGTCTTTTTTTTTTTTTTTTTTTTTTTTTTTTTTTGGTGTGTTGAAAGATTAATTTCTTGCTTTTTATACAGCGTGTTTTCCGTCCTTGTATTGTTTTTTTGTTTTTTTTTTTTGTTTTTTTTTCTGTTATCATCCTTTGAAGGGCTGGATTAGTGGAATGATATTGTGTGAATTTGGTTTTGTCGTGGAATACTTTGGTTTCTCCATCTATGGTAATTGAAACTTTGCCTGGGTCCCGTAGTCTAAGCTGGCATTTGTGTTCTCTTAGGGTCTGTATAACATCTGTCCAGGATCTTCTGGCTTTCATAGTCTCTGGTGAAAAGTCTAGTGTATTTCTGATAGGCTTGCCTTTAAATGTTACTTGACCTTTTTCCCTCAGTGCTTTTAATATTCTATCTTTATTTAGTGCATTTGTTGTTCTGATTATTATGTGTTGGGAGGAATTTCTTTTCTGGCCCCGTCTATTTGGAGTTCTGTAGGCTTCTTGTATGTTCATGGGCATGTCATTCTTTAGGTTTGGGAAGCTTTCTTCTATCATTTTGTTGAAGATATTTGCTGGCTCTGTAAGTTGAAAATCTTCATTCTCATCTACTCCTTTTATCCATAGGTTTGGTCTTCTCATTGTGTCCTGGATTTCCTGGATGTTTTGAGGTGGGATCTTTTTGCATTTTGCATTTGCTTTGATTGTTATGCCGATGTTCTCTATGGAATCTTCTGCACCTGAGATTCTCTCTTCCATCTTTTGTATTCTGTTGCTGATGCTCACATCTGTGGTTCCAGATTTCTTTCCTAAGGTTCCTATCTCCAGCCTTGTCTCACTTTGGGTTTTCTTTATTATGTCTACTTCCCTTTTTAGGTTTAGTATTGTTTGTTCATTTCCATCACCTGTTTGGATGTGTTTTCCTGTTTTTATTTAAGGACTTTTAACTCTTTAGCAGTGTTTCTTTAAGGAATTGGAGGCCCATACATAAACATGATAAAAAGCAATCTACAGCAAACCAGTAGACAACATCAAAGTAAATGGTGAGAAGCTGGAAACAATCCCACTAAAATCAGGAACTAGACAAGGCTGCCTTCTTTCTCCATACCTATTGAACATAGTATATGAAGTCCTAGCCAGAGCAATTTGACAGAAAAAGGAGATCAAGTGGATACAAATTGGAAAGGAAGAAGTCAAAATATCACTTTTTGTGGATGATATGGTAGTATATATAAGTGACCCTAAAAATTCCACCAGAGGACTCCTAAACCAGATAAACAGCTTCAATGAAGTATCTGTGTATAAAATTAACTCAAACAAGTCAATGGCCTTTCTCTACACAAAGGATGAACAGGCTGAGAAAGAAGTTAGGGAAACAACGCCCTTCACAATAGTCAGAAATAATATAAAATACCTTGGCATGAATCTAACTAAGGAAGTGAAAAATTTGTATGATAAGAACTTGAAGTCTCGGAAGAAAGAAATTAAAGAAGATCTCAGAAGACGGAAAGATCTCCCATGCTCATGGATTGGCAGGATCAATACAGTAAAAATGGCTCTCTTGCCAAAAGCAATCTACAGATTCCATGCAATCCCAATGAAAATTCCAACTAAATTCTTCAATGAATTAGAAAGGGCAATCTGCAAATTCATCTGGAATAACAAAAAACCTAGGATAGCAAAATCTCTTCTCAATGATAAATGACCTCTGGGGGACTCACCATGCCCAACCTAAAGCTGTACTACAGAGTAATTGTTATAAAAAAATGCATGGTACTGGTATATTGACAGACAAGTAGACCAATGGAATAGAACAAAAGACCCAGAAATGAACCTACACACCTATGGTCACTTGATCTTTAACGAGGGAGCTAAAACCATCTAGTGGAAAAAAGACAGCATTTTCAAAAAATGGTGCTGGCACAACTGGTAGTTATCATGTAGAAGAATGTGAATTGATCCATTCCTATCTCCTTGTACTAAGGTCAAATCTAAGTGGACCAAGGAACTCCACAGAAAACCATAGACAGTGAAACTTATAGAGGAGAAAGTGGGGAAAAGCCTCAAAGATATGGGCACAGGGGAATAATTCCTGAACAGAACAGCAATGGCTTGTGCTGTAAGAACGAGAACTGATAAATGGGACCTCATAAAATTGCAAAGCTTCTGTAAGGCAAAAAAAAAAAAAAAAAAAAAAAAAAAAAACCACCATCAATAAGACAAAAAGGCCACCAACAGATTGGGAAAGGATCTTTACCTATTCTAAATCAGATAAGGGACTAATAACCAATATATATAAAAAACTCAAGAAGGTGGAATCCAGAAAATCAAATAACCCCATTAAATAATGGGGCTCAGAGGTAAACAAAGAATTCTCACCTGAGGAATACCAAATGTCTGAGAAGTACCTGATAAAATGTCCAGCATCCTTAGTCATCATGGAAATGCAAATCAAAACAACCCTGAGATTCCACCTCACCCCAGTCAGAATGGCTAAGTTCAAAAATTGAGGTGACTGCAGATGCTGGGGAGGATGTGGAGAAAGAGGAACACTTTTCCATTGTTGGTGGGATTGAAAGCTTGTACAACCCCTCTGGAAATCAATCTGGGGGGTTCCTTAGAAAATTGGACATAGTACTACTGGAAGATGCAGCAATACCTCTCCTCTTCATATATCCAGAAGATGTTCCAACTGGTAAGAAAGACACATGTTCCATTATGTTCATAGCAGGCTTATTTATAATAGCCAGAAGCTGTAAAGAACCTAGATGTCCCTCAAGAGAGGAATGGATACAAAAAATGTGGTACATTTACACAATGGAGAATTGTCATTTTTAAGGTCGCATTTAGGTGACCATACTGTTGAGATTTCATGAGTGTAGTCTACTTATCACTTATTTGGAGCATAGATATTGATTTTGCATTTTCTTTGATTGTTATGCCGATGTTTTCTATTGAATCTTCTGCACCTGAGATTCTCTCTTCCATCTCTTATATTTGTTGCTGATGCTTGCATCTATGGTTCCAGATTTCTTCCCTAGCTTTTCTATCTCCAGCGTTGCCTCACTTGGGGTTTTCTTTTTGTGTCTACTTCCCTTTTTAAGTCTTGGATGGTTTTATTCAATTCCATTACTTGTTTGGTCGTGTTTTCCTGCAATTCTTTAAGGGATTTTTGTGCTTCCTCTTTAAGGTCTTCTACCTGTTTAGCTGTGTTCTCCTGTATTTCTTTAAGTGAGTTATTAAAGTCCTTCTTGATGTCCTCTACCATCATCATGAGAGATGCTATTAAATCAGGAACTATCTTTTCAGGTGTGTTGGGGTGCCCAGGACTGGGTGGGGTGGGAGTGCTGCGTTCTGATGATGGTGAGTGGTCTTGGTTTCTGCTAGTAAGATTCTTACGTTTGCCTTTCACCATCTGGTAATCTCTGGAGATAGTTGTTGTAGTTATCTCTGCTTAGATCTTGTTCCTCAGGTGTTTATATTAGCCTCTATCAGCAGACCTGGGAGACTAGCTCTCTCCTGAGTTTCAGTGTTCAGAGTACTCTCTGTAGGCAAGCTCTCCTCTTGAGGGAAGGTGCCCAGATATCTGGTGTTTGAACCCGCCTCCTGACAGAAGTTGTGATCCACTCACAGAGATCTTAAGATTCCGTGGAGGGTCCTGTGTATACCTTGCGGTTGTCAGCAGACTCCAAGCCGAAGGTACCTCGGTGCTGGGGGGGACCGGAAGGGACTTGTGCCCATGATCAGGCCAGGTGTTCTGCTTCCCTAATTAATGCAGTCTCAGGTCCTGCGCGATTGGATTGGAGTAGCAGCTGTGTTCCACACACTAGAGGTCTTAAGATCCCGTGGAGTGTCCTGTGGGTACATGGGAATGCCAGGGCCAATAAGTGGGAGTGGGTGGGTAGGGGAGGGGGCTTTTGGGGGACTTTTCGTATATCATTGGAAATGTAAAGGAGGAAAATACCTAATTAAAAAAAAAAGAAAAGTTCATATGAAAACCTACTGATGTGGAAGCTTCCCCAAATATGAACACACACACACACAAAACCACCTCTTGAGTTACTCTGCAACAGGATGACCATGCCTGTACTAGCCAACACATAGGCACATAGGCCAACAAATAAAATACCCAAGCCAAAAATGAGTTAGTTCTTTTGCAGGTGCTGTCAAGTAAAGTTGTATAGATCACCAATCATTACTGGCCATTGCCTATGCTGTTTGTTATTCTACAAAACCTGACATTGAGACCCTATTGTGAAGATACCACATGCTCAAGACATAGAACAAGGAGAAATCAAGCTGGTACTTACCTGGAAGTTTCATCCTTACCGGCTAGCTTTCATAATTCTGAGAAGCGCTATGGACACTATCATAGGAGAGAAGTAAACATCTCTCATGCACAGCTGTGAACCTACTGTCCTAACATAACAAGTCCACTGGTGTGAAGAGCTTTGGGAGGCTTCTTCCAGAAACTTGGCGCCAGGACAAAAAGAAGTAAACTCAAGGTGAGAATCTGACTTTGGGCCAGGACTCAGGAAATAGGCCCAGATTAAGAACATTTACATTTGAGTTTATGCAAAGCTCAGAGCAGGCTCAGCAGAGGTGTGTGAGGTATTCCTTTTGTCTTGGTCATCATGACTAGCATCATGTCGTTTACAGGATTTTGTTTATTGCCTTGCTTGTTCTTTGACCCTGAACTGATCTTATTATTTTGCATGTACTTAAAGTGGTACAAAAGCAGATAGGAAAATATAATCAACCAGCTTCAGCCTCAGAACTGGCTTGGGCTACAGTGTTGTCTAATTGTCTTTTTTTTTCTTTTTAATCCTTTAGCCTGCCCTGGGGAACCTGTTGATTGACTGAACTGGCTTGGTCACACTGGTCCCATAATGGTAAATTTGTCACGGGAGAACAGGTTTCTTATGAGAGTTAAGACCTGCTCCATGAATGAGAAAACACAAATGAAAAAGAAAGGATATGATTGATCCTAGGAATGAATGGTGGAAGAGAAAGTGTATTGTAGATTGGTGGACAAGCACAGGCCGACACACACAAGTACATCTGGGAGAGTTCATAGTGGTCATGACCTTGAACTATGTAGGGAGAAAGGGAGGGGGAAGGAAAAAGGGGAACCAAGTAAAGCAGTCTGGAAGCCAGAAGTACAAAGGAGCAAAAATGGCAGAGAGGCAGAGACAGAGAGAGGAACAGAGAGAGTAGATAGCCAAAATGTCTGGATTGTATAGGAAAGAGCCTTTGGGGTGAAGGGCAGCCCCTGGGCTAGAAAGGTCAGAGTGGAGAGGGAATTATGCCAGCCATACCCTGTTACAGGAAGGAACTGAGTGATGCTTTGAGAAGCTGGAGGCCGGGTCTGCTTTGATATGTTAAATTAGGCACCTCAGATGCTGGTTCCAGCTTTGAAACTTAACCTATTTGCTACCTATATCTGATACCATTATTAGGGAATGAAGTTGTGACCAGACTTTTATGACTCAGGGGAGCCTTAGCTTACCACAGACCCCCTGAGTGAACCACGTGGAGCTGGGATTGATGCAAAAAGCAAGAGGAATTTATTGTTCCAGTGCACTGGGGTGGTCCCAGACCCGAAAGAGAGGTAGAGACCCGCAGTACCCATTCGACAAGTTTTTATATGATTTCCAGGAACAGAATAAAGCACCAGCCACTAGGCACAATGATTGGGGGAACAGTGCACCCTTTAAACTGATTAGTCTTTTAAGGAATGAGGTGACAAGGACTTCCCTTGTCTGAAGATGGGCAACAGTCAGTCTTGCGGAATGTGTCCCCACTCACAGGTTGGTTCCTGCCCTGTGGTCTGAGAGATGTTAATTAGCCTCTCTGTTCCGGAGGGGCAAGTGTTTCATGGCCTTCCCAAAGTTCCTAAGCTGATCTTTTCAGAGTCATAGGCCCTAGTGGAGAACATAATGTAATTACTCCTCTAACTGGACATAGTATTCAACAACTCCTAATGGCGTAATAGTTACATGCATAGATTAGTGCATCTCTACACCTTCCTTGCAAAAGCTTTCTTTTTCAAACGAAGATAATAAACAAAAAGAACCCCAATTGGTCAAAATGCAGAGAACAAAGGACTACTGAATGCTCAGTCATAAATAGCACACCAAAATCACATATCCTTCTCAGGGAACATCGTGAAGTCATGAGTGGTGTCAAACAACTTTAATCCCAGTTTCTAGGAGGCAGAGGTAAGATGATTCTCCTTCAGGCATAGTATACAGGGGGGAAATAATCAGGGTGAGGTAAGAAAGAAATTTTGCTCAGACCAATTTTATTATAACTGGTGCTGGACAAGACTTCTAGAGTCTGGCCCAGGTCATTTTATTTTATCCATATTTAAGCATAGCACAATTTGGGGGAAAAAATTATTCAGATAACAACTCCATCCCAAGTGCACAGCAATTTAAGCCATGCTTACATTGAGATTCTTTACAAAGTTCATCTGGCTTCTTTCACAAGAATGGGTACGGTTGACTGAGAAATAGCACAGGATATTTAGAGTCTAGGATGACTGAGGTAAACATGCCTGTGGATTTCAGGACTGGCCTGGCCCTAAGATAACATGGAAGTCACTTAAGCTCTATCCATACGATGACTTTTATGACCTAAAAGCAGTGCTCATGATTTAGGGGGGAAAGGTCAAAGATATCTAAGATAAATAAATTCTAAAGTTAAGGACAATGCCTGTCTCACCAGGCAGCAAAAGCTCTCCAGGTTGTAAAATGACATCATTCCTAGCATTCCAGGAAGAATGGCTGCACACTTCATTTCATTGAAAATGAGGTAAGCTGTGTGTTTAACTTTCCTGCCTACTCCAGTGCTTATCTGTGTTTACAAGGCTTTTTTTGACCTCAATGAGCAGGTAGGCAAATCTCTTTGAGACCAGCCTCAAACATGATGAGTTCTTGGACAGCCAAAACATAGTGAGATGCCATCTAAAACAACAACAGCAACAAGATTTTTTAAAAAGTATGGAGCACTGGGCGTGGTGGCACACTCCTTTAATCCTAGCACTCAGGAGGCAGAGGCAGGTGGATTTCTGAGTTTGAGGCCAGCCTGGTCTACAATTCTAGGACAGCCAAGGCTATACAGAGAAACCCTGTCTTGAAAAACCAAAAAAAAAAAGAAAGAAAGATAGAAAGTGAGAGAGAGAGAGAGAGAGAGAGAGAGAGAGAGAGAGAGTGAGAGAGAGAGAAAGAAAGAAAGAAAGAAAGAAAGAAAGAAAGAAAGAAAGAAAGAAAGAAAGAAAGAAAGAAAGAGAAAGAAATTGGAGCAGACTAGATGTCTATCAGTAGATGAACAAATACTGAAAATGTGGTAGATTCACACAACAGAATACTATTCAACTGTTAAGAAAAGTAAAATTACAAAAACCTCAGCTAAATATATGGATTTAGAAACATCCATCCTATGTAAGATAACCCACTCAGGAAGAGAAGCATTACATGCTTTCTTTATGTGTGGATGCTAGCTTTTAAACTTTTGATAAGTGTATTCCATTCAGAATATTTTTGAAAGTCAGGTAGATAGTAAGTGACGAGAGGGGAGGAGTGGATCTTTCAAGGATATAGAGTTATCCTTGAAATTATACGGGGAAATTATACTGGGATAATTAAATTGGGAGGAAGATGGCAGGGCAAGGTAGATGTGGGAATATGGAGCACAATAGAAAGCAGTAATGGACTTTTGATAAGACATAGCAAAACATACTTCTACAGAAGTGTTGGGAGCTATTAAGACAACGCTATTGTCCTGATCTCTGAATTGGGCCTCTCCCCCCAAGAAGAAAAGGGGGTCAAAAGCGGGCCACCAATGCACCATTCTGAGAACAACCACAGAATATTCCAGCCCTAAGTCAGCGCCAGATGTCCTGACCACACCCTGATACCACCAAGTTCCTGCTTCCCCATGAGCTGCCAAAAGAAAAATTTCCACTGCCCCACCCCTCCTGCTGATAAGTACTTGTACTTCCCCTTTTGCTTGTGCATTTCTACTGCCCACCCCTCCTGCCGATAAGTACTTGTACTTCCCCTTTTGCTTGTGCATTTAAGCCTTGGGCCTTTCTCAATACAGTGAAACCTTGATGTTACTCAGACTGCTTCCGTGTGTCATTCATGGCACAAGGTTCTCGTCTTTCTCTACCCCCTATTTGGTTCTTAGGAGAAGGTCCCCTTGAGACCCTCGAATAACTGGACCTGCTGGACTGGTCATAGAAGCTTCATAAAATTTATACATTTATAAAAAGGATTTAAATAGAATTACCTTATTTTTTAATTGGTTATTTTCTTTATTTAAATTTTAAATGTTATCCCCCTTCCCAGTTTCCCTTTCATAAACCCCCTGTCCCTTTCCCCCTCCCCCTGCTTCTTCTATGAGAGTGTTCCTCCACCCACCCACCTACCCACTCCCATCTCACTGCCCTAGCATTCCCCTATGCTAGGGCATCAAGCCTTCACAGGACCAAGGGCCTTTTCTCCCATCACCTTATAATGAGAAATATAATGACGCAAATGCTACCAAATAAAACCTCTAGTAGCAGGAATGAATTATAGTTGTTGAGTCATTGGCCAAAGTTACTATAAGTTAACACAGTTTACTTTGATATATAATAGTAAAAAACCTATATGTAATTAGAACAATAATCTACTTTCTTTTTCATTTGCTAGCATCTCAGGAGAAATCTGCAGTGTTCTTTATTTCACTTCCTATCATGTTCACCAATATTAAGTTCCTAGTATGAATTCTTCCAAATCCTATTGTATGATATTAGAAGCAATATCCACTTAAAATATACATAGAGATATTTTGAATTTTTCCATATTTTATCATGTGAGATTGTAGTATATACATTAGTTTATAACTACAAATTGACAAAATAGTTGTAAACTATCTTCCTTGTAACTATATATTATATAGTTCACAGTATGTACCACAATGTACTCAACTATTCTTTTGTAGGATATTATCATTTTTGTTCAGCTACTTTGCTATTATAACCAATGTTGTAATAACAAGTGAATGCAATCTAATACTGACACATCTAACTCTATTGATTGTCAGAGATGGTGGTGCATATTTGGTACTCTCTCTTGCTACTGAATTCATATATTTTGAATTTACCTGAAGAAGCATGAAGTATATTATCCTATAATGTGGAGTACTATCCTTTAAGACAGTGAAAATTCAGGTGGGAGTGGGTGGGAGGATGGGAGAAGACCCTCAAAAAAGCAGAGGGAGGGGGATGGGATAGGGGTTTTCGGGGGAAAACCAGGAAAGGGGATAACATTTGAAATGTAAATAAAGAAAATATCCAAGAAATAAAGAAAAAATTATATATATAAAAAAAGACTGTGAAAATTCTTCCTTGTCTGTTTAATATTAATATTCTTCTAAAAAAATAACTCTCTGTGGATGTGTGCAGAGACTTGATGTGCCAGGGTGAGGGGATACCCAGGGATCCCCACCAGCTCAGAGGAGAAAGGGAGGGGGAATGGGAGATAGAATCGTGGGAGGGGTAATGGGGAGGGGGCAGTGAGCAAGGTGTAAAGTGAATAAGTAATAAATAAATAAATAAATAAATAAATAAATAAATAGAAAACCTCTCTTCTATCAAAAAGAAATTATTTTAAAATTATAGAAAATTTGAAAATGATGTAAATAATACTCTAATATGAGTCAGGCCTAAGTACACACCTTTAATACCAGCACTCAGACAGCAGAGGCAGGTGGACCTCTGTGAATCTGAGGCCAGCCTAGTAGGCTACACAGTGAGTCTCTGTCTCAAAACAAAACAAAATAAGCAAACAAACAGAAAAACTAAGGTTGTTTCCTTTTAAGTTCCTATAGGAGTAGATGGCAATGATTTTGAGTTCAGTTGTAATGGAAATATACAAAATTTCCTACTGAGTAGAACTGGCCATTATAAACATTTTGTAATACATTAGGTTTTTGTTGTTGTTCTGTTTTATATTTAGTTTTTTGTTTGTTTGCAATTTTGTTTTGAGACAGGGTCTCACTACGTAGCTCACGCTGTCCTGGAACACACTATGTAGACCAATCAGACCTCGAACTCATTGCCTGCTTCTGCCTTCCTAGTGCTGAGATTAAAAGTGTGTTCCACATTTGACTAGTTGTTGTTATAATTTGCTTTTTTTAAAAATCTAATGGTCTCTAATTCAGAGAGGCTTCTATGACCTTAATGAGGAGTAAGGGTTACACTTATCTGTGGAGATAAGAACAAATACTTGCAATGTAGTAAGGGATTGTGCTGGTTTAGTAAAATGACAGTTGTAGGTTTTCCTCCAAGATCAATGACATCACTAGCTTTGAGCAGATGACTAGGTTTCCAGTACTAGTCATAATTTTCCTCTTGCAGAAAGATTATAATAGTCAGAGAAGCAGGGACTTTTATGAGATGGTGTCTTCTAGTAATGTCAGGAGCTACTACACCCATATAAAGTCTAGAATACAACCAATTTAAGCTATCCCCTATGAGTTTACACATAAATGAGACTCAGACTATGGTTATTTAATTTGGCATTGGTAATTACTGGGGGATCACCCCTAATCTACTAATTGCTGGCCTAGCTACTTCCCTAGCAATGGATCCCAGATACTTGTTGTTTCTTATGGCCATGTGTTCATGGTTCCTCTCCCCCATGGTGGCTTCCACTTCTGTCCTGTTCTTCCTCTCCTCTTCTCTGTCTCTCTTGCATTCAGGTCACTCCAAACATTTCATCTTCCAGTAAATGGTTGTAGCTAATTGTATTTAACCTGTAATTTTAAATCAAGGAACAAGGTTTGCACAATAAAGCCAGTAAAGCTGAGAATTCACTCATAGACTTAGATCTTTGGGTACAGAATTAGCATTACAATACATAGACCAAACCTCAATCTATACAAAGAACTACAGGCAACTAAAGAATGCTGAAAGGGGGTGAAATTCTTTCCCTGTGAAAAAGATACAACTGATTTTCCTAAAAAACTTGCATACAAGTAACATTATACATACTGAGCAGGTTGTATTAGGAATTTGTATGTATATGCATATACATGTATGCATAAATATATGTATGTAATGATAATTAAGGTAAAAAGAGGCAATGGGTGAGAAATAGTGCAAAGAGAGTATATAGAAAGACTTGAAGGAGAAAAGGAAGGGGAAATGGTATAAATGCACAACAATCTCAAAATATAAAAGAAATAATATTTACAAAAACCAAGTCCTGAACAGTGTAAATAATAGATGACATATCAAAAAATAGGTGGTGAATCACATGGGGACTGACCCCAGATGAAAAGTTTCAAATAATCAAATGTTGAGAGAGGAAGAACCATCTTTCCACAAGGATGAATCCTTGAATGGTTGGTTATATAACACCAAATGGTCAGTCTTAGAAATATACACTTGTCCCCATTTAAGGACCTCATTTGTCTCCATTTTGAGGACCAGGCCTGGTGTCAAAAAAGGCCATAAAGCACCAGCTTAAAGAATAGACCATAGTAAGTCCCAGAAGCTTAGGTCAGAAGACACCAGCTGTAGGAACAGACCATAAAATCCAGAACAAGATCATCAAACCCTCTAATGCACTGGGCTGTCCTAGTTCATCAAGTGATTGAATGATCATGACATAGGTATGTAGAACACTCATTACCTATAACCGTGCCTCTTCCTCCCAGCAACCACTAATGAAATTTTAGATTACCTAATTCTTCTAGAGAGTTCCCAAGTTCCCTGTAAGAAGGCCTGCATGCCTTTATGTGGGGGTTGCCATTTCAAAGAATTGTTAACCCCCAAATGCTGGTTATTTCTACAGAATAAAAGCTCTTTGTTTTTGCATACTATCTGAGCCTGGGGTCTACCTTCAGTAATTTTTGGACCCTTATAGTATTAAGATGCTTTTCCTCGTTTTTATTTGTATGTGTGGATGTGAGAGAAGTGGGAATGCTTGTGCCTTACCATAACTGAGGAGGTCAGAGGACAACTTGCAAGCTTACTTCTCCCTTTCCAGGACAGGGGTCACAGGGAGGGAACTGAGGCAAGTGGCTTTAGTTACTGAACTACTTCACCAGGCCATTAAATCTAAGAGGTGAGCAAGAATTTCATAGATGCTAATTCCCTAAGGAACTGCATCCATTGTAAAGGGAAATACTTAAAGAGAAAATACCAGAATAAGCTTATGATTTATTTTTTAAATGACAGTTTAAGACCCACGTAGCCCTCTTTCACTGTGGGTTAGGATTCTAAGGGTAATCATCTCAGGTGTAAATATTAAATATAATCTATCTAAATATGATGTATGGCATATCTATTGATTGGCTGCTATGCTATGAAGACAGAATAAACACACTCTTATATTGCCTTGGATATAGACTGCTTTACAAAAGTAAGTAGGTTAATATTCTCTTATACATTAAATGTTGAATCAAAATGATCATGCTTCTTTTAATATTTTGTCATTGTTTTCATTGTCTTAAAAGTAGTTGTGTGGTTAAAGTAAATAGCTTGTGCTGGGTGTGATGGCGCACACCTTTTATCCCAGCACTTGGGAGGCAGAAGCAGGCAGATTCTGAGTTCGAGGCCAGCCTGGTCTACAGAGTGTGTTCCAGGACAGCCAGGGCTATACAGAAAAACTCTGTCTCAAAAAAAACAAAACAAAAAAGTAAAGTAAATAGCTTGTGTTTCAGATACCATGTGACAGAGGCAAGCAGATCTCTGAGTTCAAGGCTAGCCTGGGACAACAAGTTCCAAGTAAACAACAGCTTCGGTCCAGGCTTGGTGGTAGATACCTTTAATCTGGGCCATACCTTCTGCTGGAGGTATACATAAGGACAATGGAAGAAGGAAGGCTTCCTTCCTCTCTGCCTGCTTGCACTTGCCAGCACATTTGTTGGAACATACTTCGTTAGGATTCCAGTTTATTAGGATTCCAGTTTATACAGACCAGCTGAAACAAGTAGCCTCATGGGACTGAGCAACTACTAGATTCTTGGACTTCCTATTCACAGCGGCCCATTGTTGGGTTAATTGGACAGCAGACTGTAAATATTCCAATTATTTTTCCTTATGTATAGAGATATCCTATAAGTTCGGTGATTCTAGAGAACTCTGACTAATACAGGCTGGCTGACAGTTTAGGAGGTTTAGTTCTTTATTGCATGCAAGTAGACATGGTGCTGGAAAAAGAGAGAAGAGATGCCACAGCAGAGAAATTTTGAGAGCCACTAAGCCTGGCTTGAGCTTCTGAGACCTCAGCCCATCTTCAGTAACATGCTTCCTCCATCGTGGCAACACCTACTTCAACAAGGCAACACCTCTTAATAGTTCCACTCCCTGGGAGCCTATGGGAGTATATGGGAAAGGTTTTCTTTCAGACCACCATACTATCAGTACATCCTAAATATTTATTCATAGGGCTTTGGATCAGATTATTGGCTATTTTCTGTGTTTGATTTTGCTATATCATACATTTGTTTGTTTGTTTGTTTGTTTGTTTTGTTGTTGTTCTTTTTTTTTTGAGACAGGGTTTCTCTGTGTAGCCCTAGCTGTCCTGAAACACACTTTGTCGACCAGGCTGTCTTAGAAATCCTTAGAAATCCTCCTGCCTCTGCCTCCCAAGTGCTGGGATTAAAGGCGTGTGCCACCATGCCTGTCTCATATCGTACATTTTTAATGAACCAAATATGAACTCAGGAACAGATTTATGACAATTTAATAAAATAGTATACTATTACTCCAATATTTGTTAAGTAGACCTAGTCTTAGTTCAAAAATTAAAAATTGATTATTTTTCCCCTCAGAATTTAAGGCATTTCACAAAAATTTACATTCTGATGAATATTTTATTACTAGTACTTGTGGAACTATTCTTCTAAAACTCAGAGACTCCAGGTCCATCCATTTGCCTAGAAAGAACCCTGATATAGCTGTCTCTTGTGAGGCTATTCTTGGGGCTAGCAAACACAGAAGTGGATGCTCATAGTCAGCTATTGGATGGATCACAGGGCCCCCAATGGAGGAGCTAGAGAAAGTACCCAAGGAGCTAAAGGGATCTGCAACCCTATAGCTGGAACAGCAATATGAACTAACCAGTACCCCCCAGAGCTCATGTCTCTAGTTGCATATGTATCAGAAGTTGACCAGGTTGGCCGTCAGTGGAAAGAGAGGCCCATTGGTCTTGTAAACTTTATATGCCTAAGTACAGGGGAATGCCAGGGCCAAGAAGTGGGAGGAGGGAGGGGAGTGGGGGGGGAGGGCATGAGGGGGCTTTTAGGATAGCATTGGAAATGTAAATGAAGAAAATACCTAATTAAAAAAAGAAAAGAGAAAAAATTCAGAGACTGAGAGAAAGCAACATTCACTGCAAAATCAAATTTTACACATTAAAGACAGTAATACAATTAAATAAGCAATAATCATGTATTAGATAAAAAGAAAAACTAGCTTTAAAGTATATAATTGATCACCCTGAGTTCTGTTCTAGTGGAACAGAACTCTAAAACAGTGGAAGGGGATAGGTAGTAGGGAGGGGACTCTTTGCAGGCAGGAGGCTGGTCTCTGGGAAAGGGGAGGGAACTATTATTGCTGAAGCCTTTGGCTGAATCTCAAGGTGGCAAAGGATCTTGGCCTCCAGAGAGCTAAGCTGAAGGACCCGGGAGCACACCAGCAGCACCAGGACACCAGCAACAGTCACTTCATCTGCCCAGTCACGGGCTCACACAACTCTTGCCTCCTGCAGCAGGAGGATCTTTCCTTCTCACCTCTGGCAAGCTCTCCCTGGGCTGGACTCCTTCACCTCTCCTCAGGCTTTTAGCAGAAGTGGCCACAAGGTGTCCGGAGGCCCTCTGGCAGCCACTATCTCTGGCAGTAGGACACTAGAAAGGGCAGGCTAAAAGGTGGGCGTCCTGGAGCAGTGGTGGTGGTGGAGGGGGATGGGACTGAGCCCCTCAGGAGAAACAAAGTAGCAGTGGGAACCCCCGCACAGGGGAAGACAAAGGGGAAGAGTTGGGAGGTGGGATCTGCAGTGAGCAGCAGAACCTGGGGATGTCCTTCAGAGCCAGACTGAGGTTCTGGAAAGAACAAGGTGGAGCCCGGAGGTGGGTACCTGGAAGCAGCCAGGGAAAACAGAGGGGACTGGGGGCAGCAGGCAGGGAAGCTCAGGACACTAAAATGAAGGGAGGAGAGGCACTTTAAAGCTCTTCCTGACTTCCAAACAGATTTGCAACTATCCTATGGGGGCAGGGCTCTAGACTCAGCAGAGCACCTAGTATCTGGGAAAAGAACAGCCAGTCACTGAGGAGAGTCTCTTGTTCCCCTTTTGGGGAATTCCTGATTCTATTGGACACCAGCCAACAGCTTTGCCACTCTCTAGTACTTCCTTCACAGGGGCCCTAGGGAACCGCAGAGACAGCACCACACAATCAGGTGCCAGGGCTGGTTGGAAGAGGCAGAGGAGCAGATCTCCAGCCCTGCCCCAAAGGAACATTGTGGGCTGCAGAATTTCTCATGAGAGGAAAGAAGGAGATGAGCCTATCACACAGTGGAAAGGGACTGTGCTGGATCAGGTGCCTATAAACCCCTCCCTGTACCTGGAGAAATATGATGGGATTGACTGCATGTATGGGCTGGAATTTCACACAGATAAGAGGGTATTGTCCCTAAAGGTTCTTTCTGACAAAGTGGCATCATCTCGAGTCACTGATGCCAGCCTTGCTGATGTCATAATTGGCAAAGCAGTTATTCATCTATTTGAGGGTGAGCATGGCTCTAAGGACGAGTGGAGGGGGATGGTCCTGGGACAAGTGTCTATCTTGGATAGCAACTTTTATATTACTTATAAGAGAGATCCTGTATTATACATGTACCAGCTTCTGGATGATTATAAAGAGGGTGACCTCCTTATTGTGGAGGTGTTCAGTGATCTCCCTCCTTTAGACATCGACCTGGAGCTTGTGGATGGCCTGATAGGAAAACACGTGGAATACACCAAAGATGACCACTCCAGGAGGGTCGGAATGGTCATTCACCAGGTTGAAGCCAAGCCTACTGTACTTCATCAAGTTTGAAGATGATTTCCATATCTATCTCTACGACCTGATAAAACACTTCTAACCATTTGTTACTGCATTATCACAACTACAGAAATAAAGTTAATTTCTTTGGAAATAAAGTTGAAGTTGTAATTTCCAGATGGGCTCAGGTTGCTGCTCTAGAGTGTGTCCTGGGCTCAATGCAAACATACCAGTTGTCCTGAAAAATGCAGGCTTCTGTGGGTATGGCATGCTGTCTGAAGCACTCTGCTGGGTGTGTTTGGTGAGTGGAAAATGGACGGATGGAGCAGCTGTCAATTCAGCCTGTGAGAAAAGTGAGCTAGTGTCATAAGCAGTCATCTAAAAATGGAATGGGACTTATCTGGTCTGGTCTTGGTGGGGGAGAGGAGAAGGAACTGGAGATGGGCGGTGGAGGAGGGGGCAGAATGATATGACTGTCCAAAGAGAGGTGGAAGGAAGCCAAAGAGAGAGGGGTGGCAGAGAGAGGCTCCCTGGAAGAGGAATAGAGTGAAGAAAGAAATATAGATTGGGAAGAGGTGTGGAAGCAGGGTGAGGCATGGTGGCACCTTCTGGCTTTCAGGAAAACTAAGGAATTCAGGAAGAAGGATACACACAGCAGTGTAAAGAGGTATACAGCAAGGGTGGGCAGGGTGAGCCAATCAGAGAGGACCCTGAGGAGAGGCTAAAGGACCTGGGAATCCAGAAGGACCGATGCATACCTAGTGATGGAGACATTAAAGAGTTAACCCTGGGAGAAGCAATTCCAAGAAGAAAGGCTGTCTCTGGGTGGTGAGAGATAAGGTAGCATGGTGGGTAGGTTTGGGGTGTGGGGGAGCACGAAGGCCCAGGGAAAAAATGGCCTTGTGAGGGCATGCAGGTGCACTGAAGGGACACTAAAGGCCATTTCAACAGGGACTACTTGGACAGTTTCAACCACAAATCAACATTGAATATATCTCAGGCCTTTCTTTTTTCAGAGTCTGTGATAGCCAGCAGCCTGAAAAAGCTAGTAAGAGTTCCTAGCTTGCTCTGGGCAAAGGACAAGTACTTTTTTCTGGGAAATGGTCCCTTACTGGATCCAGGAATAGCAGTCTTGTCACTGTCCTTTTGCTACTGGAATTGTCCTTGCCTTCCTAGGGGGGGAGGGGACGTCTGCTGATTGTGCCTCAAGTCTCCATGATATAGAGTGAACTTGCCTGTTCATGTTCTGTCACAGCTGCCTGAAGCCACAGGTGGCTCCATTCCTTGCCCAGGCAAAGGGAAGCTGCCCTTTCTGGTTAGACTCCCTACAAAACCTATAGCTCCTGACACCTTCTAGGTACCTTTTATTCAAACAAGTTTTCCCTTTCTTCTAAAACTGAGAGCTAACCCTGAAGGAAATGTGTGTACCTCTCTGAAATGGAAACTTATGGGTTCTTTGGACAGTCAGTTGTGTTGCATGGTGTTTGTCTAAGGCAAACAAATGAAAGAACATTTTACTGAAGCTGACACAGGTGAAAGGATGTTCTGCTAAACAAGCACATGAAAGAATGATGTGTGATGAGGGACTCTTCACTAATGAAATATGTGTGTTTGTCTGCCTTACATTTTGTAGTTAGACTTTGTTTGTTGGGAATCTATGGGGAGAAACTCACTGGAGAACTTCTGGTGGTGTCCTTTGGCTTCTTAACACTTCTGAAGACTCCAACTGATGGTCACAGTTATGTCAGCTGAGGGAGACTCATGCTGAGACAAGAAACATTCTGTGGCAAGGCCCATAGACATGTGATGTTTGGTGGAATTATAAGAAGGGCTAGATGGACAGGGAAGGTGGCTGAACTAGGCTTACTTACATAGCTAAACACTTATTGATCTTGTGACTTTGCTGATGGTATTTTCTGGAGAGAGGCACAGTGGGGAACTTTCCTTGGGGTTCTCTTGGTCCTGGTCCCTCTTGCTGACTCATGCCAAGGGTGAAGCCTGGCTCTCTCTTCTAATTAGTGTCACTGATACTGATTCAGGTTTGCTAGCCCAACTCTATAGAACTGGACTGCTGGTTTATCCATGAAGTGTTTGGGAGTAGACTGAGGTGCAGTTGCTGACCTGTGAACTGAACTACTGATTTCCAGAAAATATAGATGGAAGTTGCTCCAAAGAACTATTCCTAAACAGGTGCACTTCCCCTGTATCCTTTCTTTTCTGCTACCACTGCTGGGTGGTGGTCTAATAGGGCGGTTAAGGTATTTATTAATCAGGCTCTTAAAAAAATAAAGTTATATCTCTCTTTAGGGAAGGGGACTATAAATACAAAAGGGCTATGGCTGTGAACCGTGGCTTTGTCCAACTAATTCCTTTGACTGTATACTGCTGATTGTAAAGGTTTGCTTCCTGCGAAGAAGACTTGTCAATGCCAGCCAAGTGCCTCAGTGCTCTGCCATATATATATTTATGTGAAGTCCAGGCCGTGAGTCTCTGTCCTCATGCTTTCTTTGTTTTCCTTTCCTATGCTTCCAAACCACTCTGAGGACTGTGTGTTTTCTTCCCTCCTTTAGCAAACTTTGTTATTGCCTTATAAAAGAAGAACGTTTCTTGTTCCTGCTGCTGAGTTCTTCCGAAAGCCACACATGGAAGAAGCAAGAGTCTTCCAGACATTGAAAGAAGGTGTCAAATCTTGTTGATGCTCACTGCCTACCAAGCATTGACTCAATAAGTTCATTGCATCAAAAATGACAAAAGACCAGCACACCTCACCAGGGCAGCTATAGTCTTCTTTTCTATATCATGTGTTTTTGCTAAACCAACACCAGCAGTTCCTCTTTCACAGACCCATTTCTGCTAGCTTAGATCGGTATTTTTGGCATTAGTGTTTTGTTGTATTTAGCATCCAATTTGAATTTTTTTAATTTTAATTTTATTTATTTTTCAAGTATTCACTTTACTTCCTTCTCCCTACTTACCTTCTTTGTCCCTCCTTCCCTCCCACAATTCTCCCACTTCCCTTTCTCCTCTGAGTGACTGGGGGCCCATTGCATATCCCTCTATCCTGGCACTTCAAGTCTCTGGGAGGCTATGTGCATCCTCTCCTTCTAAGGCCAAACAAGGCAGTCCAACTAGAAAAAAAGATAATCCATGGACAGGCAACAGCTTTGTGGGTAGGTCCAGATGCAATTGTTTGGGACACACATAAAGGTCAAACTGCACATCTGCTAGATATATGTGGGAAGGCCTAGGCTCAGCCCGTATATGTTCTTTGGTTGGCGGTTCAGACTCCAAGATCCTCAAGGGTGCAGGTTAGTTGATTGTGTTTGTCTCATTGGGGAGTTTCTATACTCTTTGGCCCACAATCCTTTCCCATATAAATCCATGAGAGTCCCCAAACTCCAGTCATTGTTTGGCTGTGGGTTTCTCTATCTGTCTTAGTAAGCTGATGGTGGAGCCTCTCAGAGAATAATATGCTCCTGTCATGTATGTATATCCTTTTAGGATTTTTTTACCTCATTCAGGATGATATACTTAAGTTCCATCCATTCTGGCTACTACAAATAAAACTGCTTTAATCATTGCAGACCAAGTGTCTTTATGGGATGTTGGAGCATCTTTCAGGTAAATAAGTAGGAGTGGTATAGCTGGGTCTTGAGATAGAGCTATTGCAAGTTTTCTGAGAAGCTGCCAAATTGATTTCTAGAGATTGTACAAGTTTGCACTCCTACTAGCAATCAAGGAATGTTCCCCTTGTTCAATATCTTTGCCAGTATGTGCTATCTCTTGACTTTTTGATCTTACCATTTCTGATGGATATAAATGAACCTCAGAGATGTTGTGAATTGCCTTTCCCTGATGACTAAGGATTTTGACCATTTCTTTAAGTGATTCTTGGCCATTTGATATTTCTCTTTTGAGAATTTTCTGTTTAGCTCTGCACCCCATATTTTAATTGAGTTATTTTGTTATTTGTGAATGTGGATATTATTCCTCTCTCAGATGTAGGGTTGGTGTAGGCCCTTTTCCCATCTATAGGCTGCCGATTTGCCATTTGACACTGTTCTTTGCCTTACAAAAGCTTTTCAGTTTCATGAGGTCCCATTTATCAATATTTGATCTTAGATCCTGAGCCATTGGTATGCTGTTCAGGATATTGTCTCCTGCAAAAATGCATTCAAAGACCTTTCCCACTTTCTTTTCTATCAGATTTAGTGCACCCTGTTTTATGTTTAGGTCCTTGATCCACTTGAATTTGAGTTTTGTGCAGAGTTATAAATATGGATCAATTTTCTTTCTACATGTACACATCCTGTTAGACCAGGGCCATTTTTTACCACTTTGTTTAAGTTGTATTTTTGTAAAGATTTATTTATTTATATTATGTATATGAGTATACCATTTCTTTCTTCAGAAACACCAGAAGAGGGAATCAGATCTCATTACAGAAGGTTTTAAGACACCATGTGGTTTTTGTGAATTTAACTCAGGACCTGTAGAAGAGCAGTTGGTGCTCTTAACCACTGAGACATCTCTCCAGCTCCCTGAAGTTGTTTTTCATCTATAGTACTTCTCTCATGGAATTTTTGGGGTTGCTTATATATACTGTCATATCATCTGAAAATAGTGATACTTTGCCTTAGTCCTTTCCAATTTGCATCCCCTTGATTTTCTTTTATTATCTACTTGCTCTAGCTAGATGTTCGAGTACTGTATTGAATAGATAAGGAAAGAGGTGGCAACCTTGTCTTGTCCCTGGATTTAGTGGGATTGCTCTAATTTCTCTTCATTTAATTTCATGTTTGCTGTTTATTTGCACTATATCGCTTTTATTATGTTTATATATGTGCTCTGAACTCCTGATCTTTCCAAGACTTTTAACATGAATCGGTGTTACATTTTATTGAAGGCTGTTTCAGCATCTAATGAGATGATCATGTGGTTTCTTTCCTTGGGTTTGTTTATATAGTATATTATGTTGAAGTATTTGTATATATTAAACAATCCCTGTATCCTTAGGCTGAAGCCTACTTAATCATGGTAAATAAAGGTTTTGATGTGTTCTTAGATTCAGTTTGCAAGAATTTTGTTGAGTATTTTTGCACCAATATTCATAGGCAAGATTGGTCTGAAGTTCTCTTTCTTAGTTGGGTCTTTGTGTGATTTAGGTATCAGAGTAATTGTGGCTTCATAGAACGAAATAGGTAGTTTTTCTTTTGTTTCTATTTTGTGGAATAGTTTGAGGAGTAATGGTATTAGATCTTATTTAAGGTCTGGTAGAATTCTTCACTAAAACGGTCTGGCATTGGACTTTTTTGTTTGGGAGGTTTTTTGATAACTCTCTGTATTGTCTTAGGTGTTATAGGACTGTTTAGATAGTTTACCTGACCTTGATTTGACTTTAGTACAGAAAGCCAGATAGATTTTTTCAGTTTTGTAGAGCTAAACGCTTTTGTAGTTGCTTCAGATGATTTTCTTGAATTTTCTCAGATTCTGTTGTTATGTCTCTTTTTCATTTCTGATTTTGTTAGTTTGGATACTGTCTCTGTGCCCTTTAGTTAATTTGGCTAAGGGTATATCATATCTATCTTGTTGATTTTCTTAGCAAACCAGCTCTTGGTTTGTTGAGTTTTTGAATCATTCTCTTAGTTTCTAACCAGTTGATTTCAGCCCTGAGCTTGACAATATCCTTACATCTACTCTTCTTTGGTGCACTTTGCTGCTTTCTGTTCTAGAGCTGTTAGGTATTCTTTTAACTTGCTTGTATAGGATCTCTTGAAAATTCTTTACAAAGGCATTTAATGCTATGAATTTTTCACTTAATGCTGTTTAAATTGTGCCCCATGATATTTGGTATGATATGTCTTCACTTTAGATGAATTCTATAACTTCTTGGAATTCTTTCTTATTTCTACCCTGACCAAGTATCATTCAGCAGAAAGTTTTTTAGTTTTCAGGAGCATGTACTTTCTGTTGTTTTGGTTGTTATTGACATCTAGCCTTATTCTGATGTTATCTGATAGAATGCATGTGAGTATTCCCATTTTCTTGTATCAGTTGATGCTTGTTTTATAACCAATTATATTATCAGTTTTGGAGAATGTTCCATGAGGAGCTGAGAATAATGTATATTCTCTTGTTTTGGGGTGAAATGTTCTATAGATATCTTTTAAATCCATTTGGTTCATAACTTCTGTTCATTTCACCGTGTCTGTTACTTTCTATTTCAATGACCTGTCCATTGGTGAGAGTGGAGTGTTGAAGTCCCCCACTATAATTATGAGAAGTTCAATGTGTGTTTTGAGCTTTAGTAAAATTTCTTTTATGGATGTGTGTCTTAGTCAGGGTTTCTATTCCTGCACAAACATCATGACCAAGAAGCAAGTTAGGGAGGAAAAGGTTTATTCAGCTTACACTTCCATACTGCTGTTCATCATCGAGGAAGTCAGTACTGGAATTCAAGCAGGTCAGAAAGCAGGAGCTGATGCAGAGGCAATGGAGGGATGTTGCTTACTGGCTTGCTTCCCCTGGCTTGGTCAGCCTGCTCTCTTATAGAAGGAAGACTAGCAGCCCAGAGATGGCACCACCCACAAGGGGACCTCCTCCCTTGATCACTAATTGAGAAAATGCCTTACAGCTGGATCTCCTGGAGGCATTTCCCCTACTGAAACTCCTTTCTCTCTGAGAACTACAGCCTGTGTCAAGTTGACACAAAACTAGCCATTACAAAGTGGGTGCCCTGAATTTGGGGCATAGATGTTCAGAATTGAGACTTTGTTTTGGTGGATTTTTTCCTTTGATGAGTATGAATTCTTCCTCATCTTTTTTTTTTTTAACTATTTGTGGTTGAAATATTATTTTATTAGATATTAGGATGGCTCCAGGAAGGAGGAATTATCTTTGCTGTCTTCACTACTGCAGCTGCATTCACCACTGCTGTAGCTTTTGTTGCTCCAAGATGCATTATGCTGAGTCATACCTGGCTGAGCTGGTGGGAGGCTGACTTGCCAGGGAGAGGTGGTAGGGAGCTTCTTGTGGTGTTTTGGGAAAGCAGGTCCTTTCTCTGGTGGTGGAGTTACAACTCTTATGACAGAGGCTCTCAGATAATGACAGATTAATTCTCATACACCTTTTTTTCTTCTCAATAGGTTTCTTATATACAGTCTTGGTGTGGGTCAGAGTATGACAGTAGGTGTTTACTATTGGCTTGACCTAAGAGGATGGGGATACCTCATCTACATGTGGGAGGGCTTGGAGTGCTGTCTTTATATGACTGAAAGCCACAAACCTCTCTAAAGTGGGTATGTGACTACATGGCAGGGACCTGGTTACGGAAGCACGCAAAGCTTCTACTGTCCCTTCAGGGTTCCCAGGGCTTTAAATCTTAGCTCAACCTTACCAGGCTTCCTCTCACAACCCACAGCCACATACTATTTCAGCTTGTTTCTTGTGACTGCTTGCAAAACCTTTTTCCAACCTTTTATTCTGAGGTAGGATCTGTGTTTGTCACTGAGGTGTATTACTTGTATGAAGCAAAGGGCTGGATCCTGCTTATGTACCCAGTCTTTAGCCAGTGTCTTTTTATTAGGCAGTTGAACCCATTGATGTCAAGAGATATTAAAGACAGATGATTATTAGTTCCTGATATTTTTGTTGTTGGAGATGGTATTCTGTGTTTATGATTCTCTTCTATTGGGTTTGTTGAGAAATGTTTAGTTTCTTATGCTTTCTTGGGTGTAGTTACCCTCCTTGTATTGGAAATTTTGTTCCAATATCCTCTTTAGGGCTAGATTAGTAAAAAGATGATATTGTTTAAATTTGGTATGGTTTTGGAATATTTTGCTGGGTATAGTAACCTGTGCTGGCCTATATGGTCTCTTAGGGACTGGATGATATCTGTCTAGGATCTTCTAGCTTTTAAAGTCTCTGTTGCAAAGTATGGTGCAATTCTCACAGGTCTGCTTTTATATGTTACTTGGCCTTCTCTTCTTCAGGGAGAAGCTTTTAAGTTTCTTCTTTCTGTGCATTTAGTGTTTTGATTATTTTGTGATGAAAGGATTTTCTTTTCTTGTCCAATTAATTTGGTGTTCTGTAGGCTTCTTGTACCTTTATGACCATCTCTTCCTTTAGGTTAGGGAAGTTTTCTTCTATTATTTTGTTGAAGATGTTTTCTGGCCCTTTGAGCTGGGATTCTTCACCCTTTTCTATTCCTATTATTTTTAGGTTTGGTCTTTTCATTGTTTCCTGTATTTCCTGGAGATTTTGGGTTTGGAGCTTTTTTTTCTCATTTTTTTATTAGCTATTTTCTTCACTTACATTTCAAATGCCATCCCAAAGTCCCCTATACTATCCTCCCACCCTGCTCCCCTACCCTCCTACTCCAAATTCTCAGCCCTGGTGTTCCCCTGTACTGGGACATATAAAGTTTGCACGATCAAGGGGCCTCTCTTCCCATTGACGACCGACTAGGCCATCTTCTGCTACATATGCAGCTAGAGAAATAATCACTGGGGGTACTGGTTAGTTCATATTTTTTTCCATCTATATGGTTGTAGACCCCTTCAACTCTTTAGGTACATTCTCTAAATTGTCCATCTCTTGGGTTTCCTCGTTTGTGTTTTCTCTATTGTTTCTATTTCAATTTTTAGTTCTAAGACTGTTTTATTCAACTCCTTTACCTGCTTGCTCGTATTTTCCTGCATTTTTTAAGGGATTTATTTGTTTCTACCTGTTTGCCTTTGTTTTCCTGTTTCTTTAAGTAGAGTTTATTATATCTTCCTTAAAGGCATCTGTCATTTTCAAAAGATGAGATGTTAAGCCACTATCTTGCTTTTCAGTCATGTTAGAGTATCCAGGGATTGCTCTGGTGGAAGAACTTGGTTCTGATTGTGCCAGATAGCATTGGGTTCTGTCACATATGATCTTCTGCTTGCTTCTGGCCATCTGGTTCACTCTGGTGTTAATTGGCCCAGGTGTCTCTGATTATAACTGGTCTCCTTGGAGGCAGAGAGCTCTGTAATCTGAGTTAGGGCTGATCTCTTTGGAGACATGCAGTGTTGTCTCTGATTAGAGTGGGCCTCCAATGTCTCTGGTTAGGGTAGACCTTCTGTGTCTCTGGTTACTTCAGAAATCCTGCAACCCTTTTACTGAAGATGTCCTGTGCCCTTGGTTACTATGGAACTCCTGAAAGACCTGCAGGCTGTAGTATTTGGGCAGGAATTGGGCCACTGATCTGGCCCTGGTGAGGAATAGGTCCCGTAGGAAATTGGAGCTTGGGGGGTTGAAGTGGAAGTGGGGGGTAAGTACCTTGTCAGCTTGGCTGGGTGCATGTTCCAGACTGTGTGGAAATTTGGGTGAGAGAGTCCCCTGTGTCTTTGGTTACTTTGGACCTTCTGGGAGGTAACTATGCTGTTACATTTGGGCAGGTATTGGGCCACTGATCTAGCCTATATCTTCTTGATGGATCATGTTTTTGATGTGTTCCTGGATTTAGATTATGAGTACTTTATTGAGCATTTTTGCATCAATGTTCATAAAAGAAATTGTCCTTAAGTTCTTTTTCTTTTTAGTCTTTGTGTGGTTTAGAAATAAGGGTGGTATGGCTTCATAGAATGAGTTTGGCAGTGTACCCTTGGTTTCTATTTTGTGGAATAGTTTGAGGAGTATTAGAATTAGCTCTTCTTTGATTGAATTGTGCACTAAAACCATATGGACCTGGGCTTTTTTGGTTGAGAGTTTTTGATGACTGCTTCTAATTCTTTAGGTGATAAAGGGCTGTTTAAATAGTTTACATGATCTTGATTTAACTTTGGTATGTGATATCTATCTAGACAATCATCTGTTTCATTAAGGTTTTCCCATTTGGTGGAGTAAAGGTTTTTGAAACAAGACCTAATGATTCTTTGAATTTGTTCAGTGTCTCTTGTTAGGTCTGTACTTTCATTTCTGATTTTGTATATTCAGGAAATGTCTCATTCTCTTTCGGTTAGTTTGGCTAAAGATTTGTCTAACTTGTTAATTTTCTCAAAGAACCAGCTCTTGGTTTTGTTGATTCTTTGTATTGTTTTCTTTTTTTCTAATAGATTGATTTCAGCCCTGATTTTTATTATTTCCTACCCTCTACTCCTGTTAGGTGTGCTTGCTTCTTTTTTTTTTTTTCCCTACAACGTTCAGGTGTACTTTTAAATTGCTGGTATGGGGACTTTCTAATTTCTTTATGGAGGCTCATAATGTTTTGAACTTTCCTCTTACTACTACTTCCATTGGGTCCCATACATTTGGATATGTTGTGCCTTCTTTTTCTTTGAAATCCAGAAGTTATTTAATTTCCTGTTGTGGATAACCCTGGTCATCTATTTTGATGCTAATTTTGCTATCCTGGGGGATGTTGCAGATGAGGAGTGAATCACTCATCACAGTCAACTTCTTGTGTACCTTTTCCCCATTTTAACTTGTAAAATAAAGGCTAGAGCAGGTGACTGGGCAGTTGAAGGGAAGGTGGAGCTGAAAATTTGGCAGAAGAAGGAAGAGAGGAGGGGAGAGAGGACTATGGATGAGGAGGGAGAGTAGTAGGTTTAAGGACAATGGAGCAGAACCATGTGGCCTGGAGAAATCACAAGTTTTAAGCGATCTCATAGATGGGGAATATAGTAATGTAATGATAGATATGCCCAATCTAGGAGTGTAGCTTGTATTCCTATTTATTGAGTTGTGATTTCTTTGCTCTAGCTTTTCTGGGCTGGAGATTTACTAGAACATCATTGAGTAGACAGTTGTTCAATTTCCATGAGTGTGTAAATTTTCTCATTGTTTCCGTTGTTGTTGAAGTCCACTTTAATCCATGTGGTCTCAAAAATACAATGTGTTATTTAAATTTTCTTATATTTGTTGAGGCTTCCTTTTTGACTGACTATATGGTCAATATTGGAGAAAGATCCATGAGGTACTGCGAATAAGGTATATTCTTTTGTGTTTGGGTGAAATATTCTATAAATGTCTGTCAGGTCCTTTTGATTCATAATATCTGTTTGTTTCATTATTTCTCTGTTTCGTCTTTATCTGAATGACCTGTCAATTGGTATGAGTGGAGTGTTGAAGTTTCCCAGTATTAATGTGTGGGTATCTATGTATGATTTAAGTTTTAGCAATATTTCCTTTACAAATGTGGATAACCTTATTTGGAGGGCAGAGATGTTTAGAATTGAGACATCATTTTGATCCATTTTTTTCCTTTGATGAATATGAAGTATCCTTTCCTGTCTCTTTTGATTTTCCCTGTGTCTTTTGATTAATTTTGGTTGATGTTCTATTTAACTAGATGTTAAAATAGCTACATCAGCTTGCTTCTTGGGTCCATTTGTTTGGAAAAAATCCAGTCATTTTCTCTGAGGTAATGTCTATATTTGTGGCTGAGATATATTTCTTGTTTGCAGCACAATGATGGATCCTGTTTTTACATTTATATGTTACCTGGACATTTTCCCTTGCTGCTTTTAACATTCTTTCCTTGTTCTGTAGATCTCGTGTTTTGATTATTATTTTCTGGGAGGATTTTCTTTTCTAGTCCCATCTAATTGGTATTCTATAAGCTATTATATTTATAGGCATCTCTTTCTTTAGTTTGGGAAAGTTTTCTTCTATAATTTTGCTGAGAATAATTTTTTGGACCTTGGAGCTGGGATTCTTCACCTTCTTCTATTCCTATTGTTCTTAGGTTAGATTCTCTCTTCCATCTCCTTTATTCAGTTGGTGCTCACATCTGTTGTTCCTGTTATCTGCCCTAGGTTTTCATCTCCAGGATTTCCTCAGTTTGTGTTTTCTTTATTGCTTCTATTTCCACTTTCAGGTCTCACACAATTTTATTCCCTGTATGTTTTTAAGGGATTTGTTTGTTTCCTCTTTAAAGGCAACTATCATGTTTAGAAGATTGGATTTAATGTCATTTTCTTGTGATTCACTTGTGTTAGAATATCCACAGTGAACTGTAGTGGGGTAGCTGTGCTTTAGAGGTGTCATATTACACTGGTTGACTTTGTCATTTCAGGGGCCTTTAGCCATATGGATGGTTTTGTTCCCTGAATGTTCTTGTTATAGTAGGTTTTGGGAGGGGGTTAATCTCAATGGACCGGGTATTAAAGACCTCTGATGGATATCCTTGGGTTAAATGGTTCTAGAACTGTGGTCTGTATGGTTCAGGAACATCAGGTTTGCTGGAGTTCGGTGGGGACATGGCAGGACAATGGTGTTCTCCCTGAGATAACAGGTTGCTCTGGGCAGCTTGGTTTGATAGAGAGGGCTCAGAGAGCATTGAAGTTGGGTTGGGGAAGGGAAGAATTCAGGAATGGTTCAGGAGTCTGATGAAGGTAGAGGAGAGGTGTTGAAGAGTAGGAGGCTCCCTGGGATAGCAGGCTATTCAAGGCAGCTTGGCTTGGCCCATAAGGCTCAGCAAGCAGGGAAGATGGGTGGGAAAAGGGATTCTATCCTCTATTATCCAAGAGTCTGATGAAGGTATAGGACAGGTGGTAGTAGAATAGAAGTCCCTCAGGTATAGTGAAAGAACCTAGTGGGGAAACACCCACTCATATCCCGAGTCAGACCTCTGAGGACTATCAATAGCAGGCTGCTCCAGGCAGCTTGGATTGGCTGAGAGTGTTCCCCAATTTGATTTTTGATAAGTTCATACCCAATAACATGGCTGCTCTGGCAAGCAATCATATCCAAAGTTTTTCTGTGTCTCTGTAATCTGGCTGGAAAGTAGATATTCTGGATTACTCTATGATCTGGCTAGAATACAGACAGGTCCTTACACCTTTAATAGCAAACAATGTAGGTAAGTTTAATTTGTAGAAGGAAACCATTATGTTTGCAAGTGACTTCTAATTGAGAGAAGATAACAAATCAGAGCAAGGTTTGTCAGAATGACTTAGACATAAGATATACCCATCTCAGGAGAACAGCACAGGAATGATGTAGCTGCCAGTGTCCATGGAGAAGTGTGTACCTGGAAGGAGAGTTGGGGATGGATGGGAAGGACAGAAGAGAGACAAATCAGACTAAGATAAAGTTTTTGATCAAGGCCATATGTTTAATTCTTAAGTCTGAATTTAAAGGGTGAAACCCATCCCCCACTTTGCCAGAATCTCCTCAGGAAAACAAGCTCAGCTGCTCAGCAGGTAGTGGTTTCTTGAAGGAAGCTGCATATGTGGCAGGACAATAGACTTCACTTAGGTTGGAAGACTCCACCCTAGGTGGACTAGGCTACTCTAGCAAAACAAGGTCTGATTTAGCCTGCTCAAGGTTGCTGGAAGGGCACAGAAAGAGTGGTACCTGAAGAACATCACAGGGAGAGAACAAGCTAGAGCTAGGCACATGTGGTCGTGGTGGTGGTGATGGTGGTGGTGGTGGTGGTGATGGTATATGTGCCTGCAAGGCAATTTTCCCAGGACATTTTTACAGAGACAGTTTGCAGAAAGAACAAGCTAGACACAGAGGATGACAGGATGAGCCAGAAGATTAGAATAGACTGCCACCATTGTATGATGCCAAGCAGAGCAACATATTGAGAAGCTGAGAGAAGTTGAATGGAATCTGTCAGCTTGGGAGATTATACTGTATGGAGGGTAGAAGCTTCCAAGCTTTGGCCTAGAAATATGTATTACAGAGAAACTATCTGCCCAAACTGTGTATCTGAAGAGCTTGGAAACGGCTCTCATCTCATCCCACTATCTGTGTAAATAAAGCAACAGTTACAGTTCGTATCATGTAAAGGCGTTGGAATAGGACCCATATTCTAACAAGTATACAAGCACCCTGGTATGAGGAAAGGTCTATCTCATTTCAACCTTGAAAAGGTTTCTGTTGGCCATGCCTCCAGTTGCCTTGCTTCATCCTGTCCTGCAAGCCTAGACTGTGGTGCAAAGTGCATTAGTAGGTAGCTTTATGACTAGACCCATGCATACATGTCTAATTTTACATGCTCGATTCCACAGATTCTCACTCAGTTCATTTGTTTTACCTCGGTCCCATAAATACTCTGAGTGGTCTCTGCCATGCTGTGTTTTAGACATTGCAATGACCAGAGGCAGCAAATGAACAGAACTTATCCTCATGGAGTTCTCAGCCTAGTGTGGGAAATGAGCCATATAGCCAGGTAGCTATTAAGTCAGTATGAACTATTTTCATATTGTTAAGTGACAAGAGAGAGCATGACAAGCCTAACTTCAAAAAAATGAAATTCCAGGGTGAGCATTCTTTTCAGAGAGTCAGAGTGGCCAGGAAAGGTATCAAGGAACCTCCGAGTCTGGAATGAAAACATGCAGATAGAGAGAGTGTGGCCTTCAGCAGCATTCAAGAAGAATATGCATTCCAGATAATGTGACGACAGTTGCTGAGGCTCAGTGGTCAGAGAAGACCTGGGAAGCATGAGAAGCAGCAGCTGGGATGGTGGCATGGCTGGAGCTGATGGAGGAAGGTAGAGAATTGTCTTAGGTGAATTCCCAGATGCCACAGGGTAGTCGGAAAGCTCAAAACCCTGCAGGTTACAACCTGTACAGGGTAATTTTTCCTTTACTTTGTGTGAGTGCGGGACAAGTTGGTTCATTTTAAGCTGAAATATCGCCCAATTTGTGTTGTATTTTAACATGCACATTCTAGTAACTCCTGAAAATCATCTCAAAAATCAAATATATCAATTCCACATTGGACGTAGGTGAGAATACATTTATTCATAAGAATCTTGTGCCCTGCTAGACCTGAGATTTTTCTTGAAAATAACAATTACTCAAAGGATTTTCCTTTTTCTGTGCTTTTAGTTATCTTGCCCCACTCAGTGTGATCTGACTGTGTATGTCAAACATATGTTTTTATGTATTTGTTTTAGTCAGGGTTTTACTGCTGCGAACAAACACTGTGACAGAGGAAACTCTTATAAGGACAACATTTAATTGGTTTTGGCTTACAGGTTCAGAGGTTTAGTCCATAAAAATCAAGGTGGAAACATGTCAGCATCTAGGCAGGCATGGTGCAAAAGGACCTGAGAGTTCTATATCTTCATCTAAAGGCTACTAGGTGAATACTGGCTTTTTTGCAGCAAGAAGTAGGATATTAAAACCCACTTCCAGAGTGACAAACCTACTCCAACAAGGTCATACCTACTCCAAAAGGGCAATTCCTTCTAATAGTGCCACTCCCTGGCCTGAGCATATTCAAACCATAACAATCCACTCCCAGGCCCCAGTAGGCTTGTTTGAACATATGAATCTTTGGGGCCATGCAGAAGCATAGCATAATGCAAAAAACATTTAGTCTAACTTCAAAACTCCCCATTGTCTATAGCAGTCTCAACAATTTTAAAACTCCAAAGTTCAAAGTCTCTTCTGATAGTCATCCAATCACATAACTAATCCCCAAAGCAAGAAAGGAATATACCGAGGCAAACTCCAAACTCTGCATCTCTATGTCTGATATCAAAGTGGTCTTCAGATCTCCAACCCTGTGATGGGTTGTGTGTGCTCAGTCCAGGGAGTAGCACTAATAGAAGATATGGCCCTGTTGAGGTTTGTATGTTACTTTGGGTGTGGGCTTTGATACCCTCATCCTAGCTGCCCAGAAGCCAGTACACTGCTAGCTGCTTTCAGATGAATATGCAGAGCTCCTCCTGCACCAAGCCTGCCTGAATGCCTCTATGTTCCTGCCTTGATGATAATGGATCAAACCTCTAAACCTGTAAGCCAGTCACAATTAAATGTTGTCCTTATAAGAGTTGCCTTGGTCATGGTGTTTGTTCACAGCAGCAAAATCCTAACTAAGACAGAAATTAGTAGTAGAAGTGGGGTATTGCTATGATAGGCCTGACCATGTATTTTTTTGGAAGAATGTAGATTTAGGGACTTTGGATTTGGAAAGGAGTGGAATGCGTTAAATGGGGCTTACTGGGCCATCCTAATAGGAATATGGATGATTTTGTTGCTGAGAGTAATTTGTGCTGGGCTGACCTTTCCCAAGAGGTTTTAAAAAAGAAGAATTTCAGTATGTGGAATAAAGATTGTTTTGTGGTATTTTGGTGGTGAATGTGCCTACTTTTTCCTCTAGTAGAAGTAATCTGCCTGAGGCTAAGGTAAATATACCAAGATTAATTACATTGACAAAGGAAGTCCCAGAAATGCCCAGAATAGACTTTGTTCTCCTTTTACGTCTCACAGTACTGGCTGGTTTTGTGTGTCAACTTGACCCAAGCTGGAGTTATCACTGAGAAAGGAGCCTTCCTTAAGGAAATCCCTCCATGAGATCCACCTGCAAGGCAGTTTCTCAATTAGTGATCAAGGCAGAGGGTCCGTTGTGGGTGGTGACATCACTGGACTGGTAGTCTTGGGTTCCATATAGAACCAAGCTGGCCAGGCATGGTGGAGCACGCCTTTAATCCCAGCACTTGGGAGGCAGAGGCAGGTGGGTTTCTGAGTTCAAGGCCAGACTGGTCTGCAAAGTGAGTTCCTGGACAGCCAGGGCTATACAGAGAAACCCAGTCTAGAAAAACCAAAAAAAAAAAAAAAAAAAAAAAAAAAAAAAAAAAAAAAAAAAAAAAAAAAAAAAACAAAAAAACAAAAAAACAAAAAAAAAAAAAAACAAGCTGACCAAGCCAGTGGAAGCAACCAGTAAGTAACATCCCTCCATGGCCTCTGCATCAGCTCCTGCTTCCTGACCTGCTTGAGTTCCAGTCCTGACTTCCTTTGATGGTGAACAGCAATGTGGAAGTGTAAGCTGAATAAACCCTTTCCTCCCCACCTTGCTTCTTGGTCATGATGTTTTGTGCAGAAATTGAAACCATGACTAAGACACTCATGAAGAACATTTTAAACAAGAGTAGCAAGCCGAGAAAGGAAAAATACAAAGTATATGGTTCAAGAGTTCAATTAAAGGGGCATCAGGAAGTAGAATAGAGCTAAATTCTAAGTTCTAGAAAATACTCCATTAAGGGAGTGGGACTTTGGGGCAAGATCTCTCCCAGCTAAGTTTAGGTCCACCATGTTGGTATACACCTTTAATGCCGGGTGACAAAGCCAAGGAGATCTCTGAGTTCAAGGATAGAGTGGGACAAAATAAATTGTAGATGAAGAAAAGCTTAAATCCAGGGGTAGTAGCACACACCTTTAATTCCAGGAGATAAGGATGCAGATCTCTGAGTTCAAGGTCAATCTACAGATCAAGATCCAAGACAGCCAAGGTTAGTCAGTTAAGCAGGTAGAAAACAGAAAGCTAGTGATAATGTAATAGAACAAGGGGGACATGTTCCAGCTCCTGCAAGCAGCAGAACTCAGCAGCTTTGGCCATATGGGTCTGGCTTTAGAGTGAAAAATAGAAGGGACTACTGTGACAATTGATGCTGGTTAGCTGGAGCTAAGAAATTAGTGGTTATCCCGACCCATGGGACTTAGTTAGTCGTGGGATCGAGGGGGACCAACCGTGAAAAAGAAAGAGGCGAGAAAATGGTGCGAGACCATGCAAAGAGTTGTCCAAGTCTATTTAATGGAGGCTAGGAGCCTGATTATAAGCACACAATGGGAGAAAATAGGCAGGGGCCAAGGGGGAACAATAAAAGTACATAGAAAGGGATGGACATCTGGGGCAGATGCTGATTGCAGGCTTCAAACATCTTGCAGTTTATCTTGGAATTCCAGCTTTATCTAAACAGTCCCAGGTGCCAAGTGGAGACAAGAAGGTGAGGGTGACACTGCTCCCATCAAAGGGTCAGCCAGATCTTCAGGGTGAGAGTTGATGAAGGTCTGGTTTCCCACAGTTTGGTCTCTCACAAGTGGTAATTAAGAAGAGACCAGCATCATTGAGTTGAAGTCTTCTGGGAAGTATTTTCTGAGAGCAGAAAGAAGCTATGCTCCAGAGATAGCCCAGGTTGTAACTTCTGTTGCAGCTGGAGTTGGTAATTTGTAAGAATCACCCAGATGGTACTGGTTTTGAAGACCTAACGGTGTCTTGGATAACAGCTGAGGCTTGGCAGTAGTTGAGACTTGTAACCATGAAGAGAGCCTATGAGAGGCTATTGGTAAAGCCTAGTTGTAGCAGAAGACCCAAGAGTATTGGAGATGCCAGTACAATGGGATGATCACCAAAAACAGCAGCAGCAAACCACCCCCACAGTGACACACCTACTCCAATCAGGCCACACCACCACTCCCTGGGCCAAGCATATACAAACCATCACAGCACTATAGATGAGTTGTTTGTTAGTGTTTAGGTATATCCTTACCCAGATGAGCAATCCATTTGGCAGTATCCTCATGTAGAAATAAAATGCTGAGGCAAAGAATATTGATTTTCTGGGCAATATTGCCTTTGTGAATTCATTGCTAACCCTAGTGTCCAAAGCACATGACAACAGTAAAGATCCTATCTTGCCCCTCCCACCATATGATTAACGTCATTAATAAATTTTCTGCTGTCTCAAGCAAATTCATTGGAGGTTAAATACCTTAACATTCAGCTGGATGGTGATGGCTCATGCCTTTAATCCCAGAACTCAGGAGGCAAATCTAGGCATATCTCTGAGTTTGAGGTCAGCCTGGTCTATATAGTATGTCTCAGGACAGCCAGGGCTACAGGGAGAGATCCTGTCTTGGAAAACAAATAAAATAATACAAATATAAATATAAACAAAACAATGCAACATTCTTAACTGGAAAGTATTTGGCTATAGATGCTGAATGAAAGCCTTTTCTAAAGCTAAACTATATGCTGTCAGCAATTGGTAATTTATCTCCACAATACAATAATAAGAAATACTGAAACTATGTGTACTTCCGTCTGATAGCACATAAGTCATTAATATACCATACAGAATCAAAAATAATTGTCAGGGTATTCCTTCTAAATAAAATAATAATAATAAAAATAATTCCTTCTAAAGGCTCGGAATAATTTGTCCTGTGTGTCCTTTGCTTCCACTTTTTTTTTTTTCTTCAACACAACCAAAGTACTTTTCACGAAGAAAATAGTTATAAATTGGAGCCTTGGACCCTTTGTTTAATGCCTTAAATACCCCTTGAGTAGGATGGGCTGTTTTGTGAAATACTTGTGATCATTCTATTGAGCATAGATGCCTAAAATCTCTAGCTACCAAGCTCAATGGAGGCAAAGGCTACTGGAGACATGTGGGTCTTGTGTCTCATTTGGAGTGAGGATCAACATGATGTTAGTTATACACACATTAAATTATATTTCCACATCAGAGTGCATCCTACATGTACTAAGAATTGTGCCTGCATTTCTTGGCCCATGAGGAAAGTGTTTTTAGAACACTAATTCTTTGATTTCTTCCCCTTCCCATCCCTTTTTGGTTGGTTCAACAAAGAGAAAACAGAATCTCAGGAAAAGGAAAAATCAAATACTTTCTCTAATGCTTAATGAAGGTACTGGTAGGAAGAATAAAGGCTTTTATTTTCCTAAGTGCTAAAAAATCTATAACAGAAGCTGAAACCTTGAAGGAGATCATCAAATTCATTCCTGCTATGGCCTGAGCTGTTGTAGATATCATGACTATAAGTACATTTTAGAAATTGATGACACATGAAACATAGTTTTAAGCATTTATTACACCTTCTTTTTCATACTATTGCCTTCTGTGGATTATGATTTTTTCATTCACACGACAATACCTATAACATGATTCAATAGGCCTTGTTTATGAATAACATTGTTTCTAACAATTGTCCTAATGGAAATATGCTTTAAATGAAAAGTTGGTTGTTGCCACTTTCAGAGATATCCAAACACAGGTTCTTGCATCTACAAAACTACTGGCTAGATGAAAAGACCTCGATTCACAAAATTGGGGCTAAATACTTGACCATTTTCACAGGTCTGGTTCATATTTCACTAGATCAATGGTTCTCAACTTGGGGGTTGTGAGCCCCTTGGAGGGGCAAACCACCATAATATATATATATATATGTTCATATGAACATATATATATATATATGTTCATAGGGGTCATATATCAGATATCTGACATATTAGATATTTACATAAAAATAATATAACAGTAGCAAAGTTAGTTATGAAGTAGTAACAATAATAATTTTATACTTGGAGTCACCACAACATGAAGAAGTATATTAAAAGGTCTCAGCATTAAGAAGGTTGAGAACCATTGCTCCAGTTGAAGTTTGGTATACTTTGTCTGACTAGAAGAATATTGGAAATGGACTTGTTACTGGGTTTGACACTTGGGGCTGTAAAAACTAGAAAAAAAGTCTGTTGCTACTGTCATAATGGAGTTATTAATGTATGTGATCACCACAGTAATAAAACAGCTTCTGGTGAGACTGAAATAAAGCCCCAAAATTAGTATGCACTATCTAAATTGTTAGAATTTGTGACTGGATATATCACTGTACTGGACATGGTAACATACTGACTGGTAGGTTAAATCTCCTTCAGTGAAAAAAAAGCCAATTCAAGCCAGATTAGAGTATATAAAAGACAGCTTTATTGGAAAGTCTCTCAGGGACTTCACTGGCCCCAAGGACCAAGGCCACAGAAGTCACTTTGGTGAAAGTCAGGGGAGGGGGAAGAGAAAGAGCGAGGGTGTACTCAGAGAGAAGGGACAAAAAGTTCCCCTAGGCTGGAAAGTTCAGGGTTGGGTGCAGAGTATGCCAGGAAGGAGTTTAAGGATGATGGGAGAATCTGGAGGTCAGGTAGGGTTTGATATTTAAAATATGCACTTCAGTCCTTTGTACTGGGTCTGAAACCAGTGAATAATGGGTGGTGTTAGCATTCTGTCTACACTCCACCCCAGAGTTACTTGGCAACATCCAGGTAGGCCTGACCTACTATAAACAGGGCTGCTTGCCCCCTCCTCCGTTTCTGGATCTCTTGCTTTCTTGTTTCCCAGTTGCTACTTTCTTGCCCTCTTGGGCTCTTCCTTTCTCCCTTTCTTTCCTCACTCCCTTTCCCCTCTCTCCACATGGTAGTGGCTGGCCTCTACTTCTCTACTCTCTCCCTCTCTCTTCTTTCTCTGCCCCTACTACCCTCTTAATTCCCCTCCCCATCCCCTGAATAAACGCACGTGGCTGGTCCCTCAGGAGGGGGAGGGGGAAAGGGATGCCTTGGCATGGGCCCGTTGAGACATCCCCTTCCTGACTACACATCCATAGAACATATTCTATTTCTTTTTATCGTTTTATAAACACATCATGTGGTGTAATCATCTATAACTATTCGCTGCTTACACTGGGACATAATTCTGGAATTTGGGCAAAAATGTTGGTCATGTCAGGGAAGAACTGGTTGTTTCACTGCTGTCCAGGTTGTGGGATCATCTCCGAGAAGGAATGTGTAGGTCCAATTAAAGCAGTCTGTGAGGCTGTGAGTAGCTGTTTGGGAGCTTTCCTGGATGTAGGTTTTGAGAAAACACCTGGGTATTAGGGGACAGAAGATAAAGTTAAGAAGTTTAGGGAGAAAACCTTTTTCTTGAAACTTTTAGACCCACGGTCTTGGTAGTTGGTGGAGTCAGAGGTCCCAGGATCAGGACCAGAGAAAAGGAAACAAATCGCACTCTCTGGATTAGTCAAGTGGAGAGGGGGATAGTTCCCACAGATCGGTTTTGATATGCACCTCAGTCCCTTGTTCTGGGGTCTGAAACCAAACACTAACTGTCAAAATTGAAGTGTACAGTTCTACTCTTGACGAAGCTTACTATCCAATGCCAGATTTATGAATCTTTCCAAACTATCTACAAGTGAAATTGCCACATTGCATAAGGAATTTTGTCTCTAACACCAATTTACTGACACATTGACTATAAAAGATTTTATTTTAACTCCTATAGTGCTTACTGGTTGTGCTTTACCACTGGTATTTTATTTTATTTTTTTGTATTAACATTCTTGATCCAATCTTTTGAACTAACTCTGGATATGTTACTTTAATAAAACATCATGATCAAAATAACTTATGGAAAAATAATTTATTTTAAGGTTATGGTTCCAGAGGCTTAGTAGTCCATGATGCTGTAGTGGAGGGTGCAGGTAACAGGCAACTGAACCAGCAGTTGAGAGTGAAAGACCCCCGAAGGTAGACCCTCACTCAAGCCTCGGGACAGCCGCGGACCCAAGAAGACACTGAGACCGAACTCAAATTGTTGAGGGCAAGATTTAATAAAGCAACAGCAAGAAAGCACATAGACCAGAGCTCTGGGGTCGAAACTCATGCATCTAGTATGGTGTAGAGGAGAATCGATGACGAGCCAAATTTTTCACAGGCTTATATAGTAAAAACTCAAGGGGGGAGAGTGGGGCAGGGAAAGTACAAGTTTGCATAACTAAGGGGTTCTGCCAAGGGACAAGGGGTTCTGCCAAGGGATTCTACGTAACTAAGGGGTCATGTCCTATTATTTGGCAATGTACCCGGTTCATTCTGAGGTTGTTCCAGGAGGCCCTTATCTCAAAAATGTTCTTGGAACAGTCTTTAGTTGGGAGGGTTCGAACTCTAGGGTGAGGAGTTCAGGAATGCATTCTGGGGTGAAGAGTTCAGGAGTGTTCTGGGAACACTCTCTAGATGGGAGGGGTCGGGCTCTGGGGTGAGGAAGAGTTCAGTAATTTTTTATTCTTCATTCCCCACTCTTTTTAGAAAATAGCTCTAATCTTAGAGCGAGTTTTCAACCTTCTGAAGGACCCGATATTGTTGCCTTAGTACCATAACCTGTACTGCATTTATCCTTTCTCTAATAAAAGCTACTAACTTATTAAGGATGCAGGGGCCAAAAGTAAGCAAAAGCATAAGTGTAATTAAAGGTCCTGCTATGGTGGAGAGGAGAGTGGTGAGCCAAGGGGACTTATTAAACCAGCTTTCGAACCATCCTTGTTGGCTTTCTCTTTCTCTTTTACGTATATCTAGGCGTTCTCTAAGTTTGGCCATAGAATCTTTGATTACTCCTGAATTGTCAACATAAAAACTATATTCTTCTTTTAGGGCAGCACAGAGTCCTCCTTCTTTAAGGAATAATAAGTCTAATCCCCTTCTATTCTGTAGCACCACTTCGGACAGGGAAGTTAAAGATTCTTCTAATTTGGTTATAGACTGTTCTATAGTTCTAAGATCAACATCCATAGCTGCACGTAGTTCTTCATAGTATTGGGGCGTCTTAATTAAGGCAGCGGTTCCTGTACCTACTCCAGCCGCTACACCCAATCCTAATAGAACTGCCAAAGTTAAGGTAATGTGTTCTCTTCTCCAGCGGACCCGATGCTCAAATTTGTCTAAAAAGGAGCTATCATCATGATACAGGAGTCTAGGAATAAGCTGAACCAAAATGCAGAAATCTTTGGAACTATTAAAAACAGACATAGACACACAAGGAGTGAGACCGGTATTGCAAGCCCACACTGTGTCTAGGGGGGGCACTAGATACTGACCACTTTTGCTAGACTGGATGTTCTGGGTCTGATTACAGAGCTGTAGTCAATAGCCCTCGCTGCCTGTAGATGGCCCCATGGATGTGTGCAGTAGCAAAAGCATAGCGGCTGTCAGTGTAGATGTTAACGATCTTACCTTTAGCCTCTCAGAGGGCTTGTATAAGCGCTATAAGTTCAGCCTTTTGTGCCGATGTTCCTTCAGGCAAAGCGCTTGCCCAAATTACCTTTTTCCCGTCCACCACCGCAGCTCCAGCCTTTCGCTTCCCCTCTATCAGGAAACTGCTGCCGCCCGTATACCAACTGGGAGCTCCAGGCCAGGGCTGGTCAGTCAGGTCCCTTCTGGTCCCAGTTTCTTCAGCGAGGATGTCCATACATTGATGTACTGGGACGGAATCATTTGTTAGAGGGAGAAGGGTAGCTGGGTTGAGGATGGCAGGGGGCACAAAGGTTACACGCTCATTTAGCAGCAGGCTCTGATAGTGTGTCATTTGGGCATTTGTCATCCATCTGTCAGGTGGCTGCCGCACGATACTTTCCAAGGCATGAGGGGCTACAACAGTCACCTGTTGTCCCATTGTCAATTTGTCAGCATCTTTGATCAGCAGGGCTACTGCCGCAATAGCTTTCAGACATGTGGGCCATCCACTAGCAACGGGATCTAATTTTTTTGACAAATAGGCTACAGGTCTCTTCCAGGGTCCCAGTGCTTGTGTCAACACTCCCCTGGCTACACCCGCTCTCTCGTCCACATATAGGACGAAAGGCTTAGTCAAGTCTGGTAATGCTAGCGCGGGGGAAGTCATTAGAGACGACTTGATAGCCTCAAAAGCTCTTTGGTGCTCTTCTTTCCACTCAAAAGGAACCCCTTCCTTAGTCAAAGGATATAGAGGTGCCGCTAGGGTTGCAAAGCCTGGAATCCAGAGTCTACAAAAGCCAGCAGTCCCCAGAAACTCACGTACCTGCCGTGGGGTGGTTGGCGAGGGGATCATCATAACAGTCTTCTTCCGGGCTTCTGTGAGCCATCTTTTACCCCCTCGGAGGGTATACCCCAGGTAGGTTACCTCAGTTTGACAAATTTGTGCCTTTTTAGCCGAAACTCGATACCCTAAGTCACTCAGTTCTGTGAGGAGCCTCTCAGTTCCTTCGAGGTCTCCACGACCAAGAGATCATCTACATACTGTAGTAGGGTAAGCTGAGGGTTTTGAGCGCGAAAAGGCGCGAGATCCCGATGGAGGGCCTCGTCAAACAGGGTGGGGGAATTTTTGAACCCCTGTGGTAGCCTAGTCCAGGTTAGTTGACCAGTCTGTCCGCCCTCTGGGTCCCTCCATTCAAAGGCAAACAGGAGCTGACTCTTAGGGTGCAAACGCAGGCAAAAGAAGGCATCTTTTAAGTCCAGGACTGTATACCATGTTCTCTCGGGTGGGAGAGAGCTTAATAAATTGTACGGGTTCGGGACTGTGGGGTGTATGTCCAGGACCCTTTTGTTAACTTCCCGAAGGTCTTGCACCGGGCGATAGTCATTAGTCCCTGGTTTTCGAACCAGCAGAAGTGGTGTATTCCAGGGGGACTGACAGGCCACTAAAACTCCTTGGTCTAGCAACCTCTGGATATGAGGCTGGATGCCCTCCCTAGCTTCCTTGCTCATGAGGTATTTTCTTACCGAAATGGGGGTGGCACCAGCTTTAAGTTCTACCACAACCGGAGGCACTTGTTTAGCCAACCCCATTCCTGCTTGTTCTGCCCAGACATTGGGGAACGCAGTTAGCCAGCCTGAAGAGACTGCATTTTTGGGTTGCTCTTCATGCAACCGATACTCTTCCTCTGTGTTGAGGACAAGGCAGGCAACGGGGGCTTTTCCCCAGCTTACTTGTGGGCCTTCTGAAGTAAATTGGACTTGAGCCTTTAGCTTGGTTAGCAGATCGCGCCCCAAGAGGGAAGCAGGACACTCAGGTATCACCAGGAAGGAGTGGGTCACTATGTTCTTGTTTATCTGTAGGGCTCGTTCGGTCGTCCAGGGGTAAAATTTACTACCAGTGGCTCCAATTACCATGGTCTTTTTAGAGCCTAGCTTGCCTAGGGGGCTAGTGAGTACTGAATGCTCTTTTCCGGTGTCTATCAGGAAGTTGACGGGGGTCCCCTCCATGGACAAAGTTACCCTAGGCTCAGGGAGGGGGTCTGTGCCCCGACTTCCCTAATCATCTTCTAGGGTCAGGACCTTAGATCGCTCTCGGTTTTTAGGGTAGTCTCTAGCCCAGTGTCCTTTCTCTTTGCAATAGGCGCATTGGTTTTTTCCAGTGGTATCTTTCTGCCACCTGGCGGTTTCAATGCCCTGTTGCCCAGGAGACGTGTTTTACCTTTTCCTGACTGTCTATCATTTACAACTGCGGCCAAAATTTTACTCAAATTTCTCTCTTGACGGCGATCCCGTCTATTTTCCCTCTCCTCCATTTCTTTCTTCTCTCTCTCCTGCCTCTCTTCTTCTGTTTCCCTCTTATGATAGACTTTCTCTGCTTCTTTTACTAAATCTTGGAGCGTATGATCTTGGAGCCCCTCCAGCCTTTGCAGCTTTTTCTTAATGTCGGGAGCGGACTGACCAATGAAGGCCATGGCTACAGCGGCTCTCTGCCCCTCTGACGAGGGGTCAAAAGGGGTGTACCTCCTATATGCCTCCATGAGACGCTCAAGGAAGACTGAGGGTGGTTCAGTCTGCCCCTGCAAGACCTCTCTTACCTTAGCCAAATTGGTGGGCCGTCTAGCGGCTCCTCTGAGACCTGCCACTAGAGTCCGGCGATAGACAAGGAGGCGTCCCCTACCTTCCGCGGTGTTGTAGTCCCAGTTGGGGCGGTTCAAGGTGAAAGCGTCGTCCACGAGGTTAGGGAGGGCAGTGGGAGTGCCGTCCTATCCCAGAACATTTTTTCTCGCCTCCATCAGGATTCTTTCTCTTTCTTCTGTGGTAAAAAGAACCTGCAAAAGCTGCTGACAATCATCCCAAGTGGGTTGATGGGAGAACATAAGTGACTCAAGGAGCCCAGTAAGCCCAGAGGGGTTCTCTGAGAAGGGAGGGTGGTTAGTTTTCCAATTATATAAATCAGAAGAGGAAAAAGGCCAGTACTGTAAAGGAATGAGATCATTAGGTCCTGGCGCTGGCCCTCCCACATGTGCTCTAAGTGGCAAGGCAACTGTTGAATCCGGCCCCCCTTCCTCCCCGGGGCTTCGGCCTCAGCTGCTCCGAGTCCCCCCCGCTGGTCCCTGAGCCCCTCTCGCTATTGGTCCCTGTGGTGGGGTGGCTGCAGGTGGCTGCTGGGGCAGGGGGTAAGGGGGAGGTTGGGAGTCCATCCAGAGGAGGTCGTCAATTTCTGGATAAATCTTGGGGGGGTGCTGACGGGCCGGACTTTCCGGCTGCATCAGACTGGGCAACCGCGACCGTCAGTTTCGAAGAATTTGGGGTCCAAGGCTTGACCCACGGAGGTGGGAATTGGACGAGATTCTGCCAGGTCACAATGTAGGGGATCTGATCAGGGTGACCCCCTTCCTCCTGAAAAACAATTCGCCTGACGGTGGCGATTAGTGACAAGTCAAAAGCACCTTCTGGTGGCCAGCCCACTCCAAACGTCGGCCACTCGGAGGCGCAAAAGGTCTGCCACGGACCCTTTCTGACCTCCACCGACTGGTTGTGGGCTCTGACCTGCACCTCCTTCCAATGCTCCAGAGTTAGAGAAAGGGGATTGGACACAGATTGTCCCATTTCCAGAATAATAGTAGACACAAAAAGAGCGAACACGAGACTAAGACAAAAAGAAACCAAAAGTGGCGGCGACTTCGCGTCGACCACAAGCAACTCAGAGAATCAGATGGCCTTTCTAAGGCCGGCCGATTGAGACCCTCTGCACGAGGTGGGACTCGAACCCACGATCCCGTAACAAAACACGAGGTGGGACTCGAACCCACGATCTCGCAACCCCAGATGGTCTCTTGGCCTCCAAAGGGGTCCACCAGGCGTCCCTGGTACTCCCCTGTTCCTCCTGGGACATCTCCCAGGGCGAACGGACTGTGGACACCTGGACACGTCTATCCTTATCCACCCCGCGTTCCCTCTTGGAGTGCGGTCTCACTGAGCGTCCGCAAAACCGAAACTGCGATCGCACCAAACTTAGAAACAGAACACAGACACCAGACCAAGACAGAACAAAGAATCTTACCTTTAAGTGGGTCTAGGACCTGTGGGTGGTCGCGCTGATCCCGGACGAGCCCCCAAATGAAAGACCCCCCCGAAGGGAGACCCTCACTCAAGCCTCGGGACAGCTGCGGACCCAAGAAGACACTGAGACCGAACTCAAAATGTTGAAGGCAAGATTTAATAAAGCAACAGCAAGAAAGCACATAGACCAGAGCTCTGGGGTCGAAACTCATACACCTAGTGGTGTAGAAGAGAATCAACGACGATCCAAATTTTTCACAGGCTTATATAGAAAAAACTCAAGGGGGGAGAGCGGGGCAGGGAAAGTACAAGTTTACATAACTAAGGGGTTCTGCCAAGGGACAAGGGGTTCTGCCAAGGGATTCTACGTAACTAAGGGGTCATGTCCTATTATTTGGCAATGTACCCGGTTCATTCTGAGGTTGTTCCAGGAGGCCCTTATCTCAAAAATGTTCTTGGAACAGTCTTTAGTTGGGAGGGTTCGAACTCTAGGGTGAGGAGTTCAGGAATGCATTCTGGGGTGAAGAGTTCAGGAGTGTTCTGGGAACACTCTCTAGATGGGAGGGGTCGGGCTCTGGGGTGAGGAAGAGTTCAGTAATTTTTTATTCTTCACTATTTTCTCAGGTGTCGACTATGAAGTTAGAGTTGTTTTTTTCTTGCCCAATACCTGTTCTTTCCTTAGAATCTTTGCAGAGCAAGAGCTACCTTCCTTCCTTCCTTCCTTCCTTCCTTCCTTCCTTCCTTCCTTCCTTCCTACTTATGTTCCTTCCTTTCTTTTTGTGACCAATTTCAAGCCAGCCTAGTGCTCCCTGCTAAAACACTAATTCACAACATAGCAACTAAAATGGTGCTTAGGTGGAGTACAGCCCAGTTGCTTGTCTGTAGAAGATAGAATAGCATGTGAAAGGATTCTTTCTTAAAGGATTGTGGGAAGAAAAGTTGGTGGAATTCACAGGTTTTTATATTTCTTCACTCAGTTTAGGGATGAAAGCTAAGTCATTTTCTTCCTTTCTGGAAAAGCACTATTTAAATGGCATTCGTCTTTGTCATATACCCTCTAAATATCAGGGAACATTGGAGGCTCTTCTTTTCTATTTTTTGGTGTCCACCCTATTATCAGTTTTCCATTGCATGTTCATTGAGATTAGCCAGCTCTTTTCTTCCTGATGCTTCCCACTGAGTATGAAATAATGCAAGGTAGTATGTTTGTTTGCTTGCTTGTATGTCACTGTCAGAACAAGTTTAATGTGTCCTATGCCCTATGTTTGCACGTTTATAGAATTTAACGTGTTGAGAGGAGGAGAAATGTAAGCACACCTTTACCCTCATGAAGGAGATGCACCTAGTGTGTGTGTGTGTGTGTGTGTGTGTGTGTGTGTGTGACAGAGAGAGAGACAAAGAGAGAGAGAGAGAGAGAGAGAGAGAGAGAGAGAGAGAGAGAGAGAGAGAGACTGTCTCTGACTCTGTGTCTGTGTCTCTGTCAGTGTTATTGTCTATTATGTGTCTGTGACTATGTCTGTGTCTGGGTTACAGGCAGGGTTTCTCTGTGTAGCCCAGGCTGTCCTGGAACTTAGTCTGTAGGTCAAACTCAGTGAGATTTGCCTGACTCTGCCTCTGCCTCCGCCTCTACCTCCACCTCTGCCTCTACCTCCTCTGAGTACTAGGTTTAAAGGCATGCACTACCAAAACCGAGCTCCAAGGAAGTTTTTATAAAGGAAAATATTTAATTGCGACTGACTCACAGTTTCAGCAGTTTAATTAATTATTGTCATGGTGGGACGCATGGCTGTGTGCAGGCAGGTGTGAATTTGGAGAAGTAGCTGGAAAATCTTGATCCACAGGCAGCAGAAGAAGATTGCATGCTACACCTGACATAGCTAGGGTATAGGAGACATTAAAGATTGTCCTGACAGTGACATACTTCCTTCAACAAGTCCACTCCTACTCCAACATACTTTCTAATAGTAACAGTCCTTAACGACCAAGTATTCAATCAGATGAGACTATTGGGGCTATTCCTGTAGAGATGAACCTTTCTCCTTTGTTCTGAGAGTAACAACTCTTGAAACTGAATTATTTCTGAATAAGTGCCTAGACCAGAAGCTTTGGCATGATCACCAAATAGCTCATAACTTAACTATCCATTTATTGTATTCTAAGCCAAACCAAGTGTTTGGTTACCTCTCCTCATTTTCATAGGAATGTTTCCTTCAGTGATTGTGACAAATCTTTCAGTCCTGACAATTTTCCAGAATCTTAGCTCTCCCATCCAGATGTCACACCTTCCAATCATGCCTCAGCTCATTGACCATAGGCATTTTATTGATAGGTACTGCTTCCACATAATACATAAGAGATTATATCTATTTGATCCTATTCAAATCAACACAAAAGTATACTTATTTTTATATTTCATACTTTGCTATGTAATATCTATTCATAATGTACAAACCTTTAAATCCTGGATAGGATCTTATTACCATCACCAGGATTATTGATTCTGATTGCAAATCTCTAGCACATGGTATCTAAGGGAGTGCAAATCGTCAAGTAGGGGTGATATAGTTGAAAGAGAAATCATCAAAGATGATTTTTTTTGGAAGTCTGCTTCCAATGGCATGGGAATGAAGGGAGATCAAATAAAAATACATATGCACTGTTTCTGTGGTAATACTTGATACAGTGTTGAAAACCAGGAGCTCATACTGAGAAGGTGCAGCATAAAATACATTATCTACAGCCTAGCCAAATCTGAAGTCTTCCTTACTATGGATGGGTGGTCTGATATACATGGGAGACCTGGTAAGCCTATGAGAAGTACAAAATTAGAAGGCATGGTAAGTCAGAGAAAAAGGCTGGAAAACAAATTTTCCAAGAAATCAGTCTGAAGAAACAAGCTGGAGTAGCCATTCTAATATTGAATAAAATCGATTTCCAACCCAAAGTTATCAAAAAAGACAAGGAGTGGCACTTCATAATCATCAAAGAAGACTTAATTCCAATTCTCCTCATAGTATTTCACAAAAATGAAACACAAGGTATTCTAACCCATTCATTATATGAAGCCACAATTACTCTGATAACTAGACCCAACAAAGAAAGTGAACGTCAGACCAATTTCCCTTATGAATATCAATGCAAAAATACTCCATAAAATCCTTGCAAACCGAATACAATAACACATCAATATGGTGGATGATCACTCATCATGATTAGGTACTCTTCATCCCAGGGATGCAGCGATGGTATAATATATGGATATCCATCAGCATAATCCACTATATAAACAAACTCAAAGACAAAAATCACATGATCATTTTGTTAGATGCTGACAAACCATTTGACAAAATCCAACACCCCTTCATGATTAATGTCTTTGAAAGATCAGGAATTCAAGGCCCATACCTGAACATAATAAAAGCAATATACAGCAATCCAAACCCAACATTAAACTAAATGGAGAGAAACTTGACACAATCCCACTAAAATCAGGAATGAGACAAGGCTGCCCACTTTTTTCCTACCTATTCAATATAGTACTTGAAATCCTAGCCAGAGCAATTAGACAACAAAGGATATAAAGGGGATACAAATTGGAAAGGAAGAAGTCAAAATATCACTATTTGTAAATGATATGATAATATACATAAGTGGCCCTAAAAATTCCACCAGAGAACTTCTAAACCTGATAAACAGTTTCAGTGTAGTAGCTGGATATAAAATTAACTCAAAAATCAGTGGTCTTTCTCTACATAAAGGATAAACAGCCTGAAAAAGAAATTAGGGAAACAATACCTTTCATAATAGTCACAAATAATATCAAATACCGTAGTGTGACTCTAACTAAGGAAGTAAAAGATCTCTATGATAAGATCTTCAGGTCTCTGAAGAAAGAAATCAAAGAAGATCTCAGAAGATGTAATGATCGCCCATACTCATGGATTGGCAGGATTAATATAGTAAAAATGACTATCTTGCTGAAGGCAATCTAATGATTCAATGCAATCCCCATCAAAATTCCAACTCAGTTCTTCACTAAGTTAGAAAGGGCAATTTGCAAATTCATCTGGAATAACAACAACAACAAAAAAACTAGGATAACAAAAATTATTCTCAACAATTAAAGAACCTCTGGTGGAATCACTATGCCTGAACTCAAGCTGTATTACAGAGCAATTGTGATAAAAACTACATGGTACTGGTACAGCAAAAGCCGGGTAGATCAATGGAATAGAGTAGAAGACCCAGAAAAGAATCCACACACTTGAGTATTGACAAGGGAGCTAAGACCATCCAGTGGGAAAAAGTCAGCATTTTCAACAAATGGTGTTGGAACATCTATAGGTTATCATGTAGAAGAATGAGAATTGACCCATTTTTATCTCCTTGTACAAACCTCAAATCTAAGTGGATCAAGGACTTCCCCATAAAAGCAGAGACTCTGAAACTTATAGAGTAGAAAGTGGGGAAAATCTTTAAAGATATGGATGGGAACGGAGGAAAAAATTCCTGAATAGAACAGCCATGCTTTTTTTCTGTAAGATCAATAATTGACAAGTGGGACCTCATAAAATTGCAAACTTCTGTAAGAAAAAGACACTGTTAGTAAGACAAAAAACCCACCAACAGATTGGGAAAGGGTCTTTACCAATCCTAAATCTGATAGGTGACTAATATCCAATATATACAAAAAACTCAAGAATCTGGACTCCAGAAAATCAAATAATCCCATTAAAAATGGGGTACAGAGATAAACAAAGAATTCTCAACTGAGGAATACTGAATGGCTAAGAAAAACATGAAAAATGTTCAACATCCTTAATCATCAGGGAAATGCAAATCAAAACAACCCTGAGATTAAACCTCACACCAGTCAGAATGGCTAATATCAAAAATTCAGGTGACAGCAAATGCTGTCAAGGATGTGGAGAAAGAGGAACACTCCTCCATTGCTGGTGGGATTGCAAGCTTTTACAACTACTCTGGAAATCAGTGTGGCTGTTCCTCAGACAACTGGACATAGTACTACAAGAAGATCCAGCAATACCTCTCCTGGGCATACACCTAGAAGATATTCCTACTTGTAACAAGAACACATGCTCCACTATGTTTCATAGCAGCCTTATTTATAATAGCCAGAAGCTGGAAAGAACCCAGATGTCACTCAACATAGGATTGGAGACAGAGAATGTGGTACATTTACACAATGGAGTAATACTCAGCAATTAAAAACAATGAATTTATCAAATTCTTAGGCAAATAGATGGATCTTGAGGATATCATCTTGAATGAGGTAACCGAATCAAAAATGAACACACATGATATGCACTCACTGATAAGTGGATATTAGCCCAGAAACTTAAAATATCCAAAATACAATTTGTAAAAAACATAAATTCGAGAAGAAAGAAGACCAAAGTGTGGATACTTGGTTCCTTCTTAGAATGGCGAACAAATTACCCATTGAATGAGTTATAAAGATGGAGATTGTAGCTGAGATGGAAGGAAGGAACATCCAGAGACTGCCTTACCCAGGGATCCCTCCCATATACAACCACCAAACCGAGACACTATTGCATATGCCAGCAAGATTTAGCTGACAAGATCCGAATATAGCTGTCTGCTGTGAGGCTCTAGCCAGTGCCTGGCAAATACAGTAGTGGATGCTCACTGTCATCCATTGGAGGGAGCACAAGGTCCCCAATGAAGGAGCCAGAGAAAGTATCCAAGGAGCTGAAGGGGAATGAAGCCCCATAGAAGGGACATCAATATGAACTAACAATTACCCTTAGAGGTCCTTGGAGCTATATCACCATTCAAAGAAAACACATGGTGGAACTTGTGGCTCTATCTATATTTGTAGCAGAAGATGGCCTAATCTGTCATCAATGGTAGAAGAAGCCCTTGATCCTGTGAAGGCTCTACGCCCCTATATAGGAGAATGCCAGGACCAGGAATGAGAGTGTTTGGTTTGGGGAGCGGGGGGAGGTGGGAGAGGATAGTGGATTTTTGGAGGGGAAACTAGGAAAGGGGATAACATTTGAAATGTAATATATATATATATATATAATAGAAAATACAAACTTCATTATCCTAAAGGAACAAAAATGTGATTTATATTTAAATTATATAAAAAATAAAGAGCAATACAATTGCAAAAAAAGAAAACATGGTAAGTTTTAGTTGACTGGCTCTCATGGACAGACCTAGTAATCATGGGAAACATAAACCAAGGAATACCTGGAAAGCATGGGAAATCTTTTAAGTATGAGAGTTTCTATAATATGGAAGACCTGGTAATCCTATTAAGCCAGAAAGCCTGGTGTTCATGGGCAGTCCCAAGACACATGGCTGTCCTAGAACCCAAGGACACTGAAAAGCATGGAAGGATTAGAAAGTATGGAACATCTGAAAAAAACTTCTTTGGCCTGTCATACCTGGGAGGCCTGGAAATCTTAGGTGGTCTGGTAAGCATGAGCAGCCTATAAGCATTGGGAAGCCTGGGATGTATGAGATTCCCAGAACCCATGGAAGACCTGAAAATTATGGAAGGACTGGTAAGGATGGCAAGTCTTATAAACATGGCAGGCCCGGTAAGCCTGAGAGGCCTGGAAATGTCAGCAGGCTTGATAAGGATGAGCAACCTCCAATGTGGGGAGGTCTAGTAAGCATGGGAGTCTTAGAAGCCTAGGAAGACCTGGAAAGCATGGGAGGCCTATTAAGGATGGGAGGTCTGATAACCATTGGAAACCGGGTATTCTTAAGGGGCTTGGGAATCTTAGGAGGCCTGGAATTCTTGAGTATCCTGGCAGCAATTGGAAGGCCTAGGGACCATGGGAATTCTAGAACCATAGAAACGCCTGGAAATATTGGAAGAACAAATAAGGATGTGAGGTCTGGATAAACATCTTATGCTGCTGAGCATAAGATGTGGGGGGGAAGCTTGGGAGACCTGGCAAACATCAGAGTCCTACTTGGCCTGTTAGGCCAGATGTACATGGGAATGCTGGGTAATATGAGTATCTCAGTACACATAGAAGGTCTCAATAATGATTAGAGTCTTATAAAGCACAGAAGCCAAATGAAGTCTAATATAAATGTGAGGTCTGGTACACAAATGAGGTCTAGTAACTTAGGGAGGCCTAGAGAATATGGAAGGCCTTGTGACCAAGCAGGTTATGGCTCCCTGGAATACCTGTTAAATTTGAGTGACCTGGGATGCATGGGCTTTCTGAGAAAAACTTGCGGCTTGCTAAGCCCTGGAACCTGGAAAGCTTAGGAGGTGTGATAAGCATTAGAAGCATGGTGAATAAGGACAGGATTACTAAGCCTGGGGATGCTAGAATCCAAAAATGATGGGGAAAGCCCTGGAGGTCTAGAAGGATTGGGAGGTGTGAAAATACATCAGAGGAGTGTTAAGCCTGTGAGGGCTGAAAAAGGACTGCCAAGGATGAGATGGATCCAAGCATGGGGAAGCCTAGTAAACAGGAGAGTCCTAGAACCTAGAGAAGACCTGGAAACATAGGAGACCTAGTACAAATAGGGTATCTGATGGACACAAAAGGTCTGGTTAGCTTGAGATTCTTGAAAAAGTTAGGAGGCTCAGTGAGCAAGAGAAGCTTAGTCAGAATTAGGAGGCCTAGTAAACACAGAAATGCTAGAACTCATGGAAGATAGGGAAAGCATGGGAGGTCTAGAACTATTTGGCAAAGTTGAATGCCACGGAGGCCTGGGAAACTTAGGAGGCATGGACAGCATGATTAGCTGAGCAAGTACGGGATGTACTACTAACTATGGAAGACCTAGTAACAAAGAAAGACCTGAAAATCTTGGAAGGACTAGTAAGGATGTGAGTTATGTAAATGTGAGAGGCCTGGTAAGCAAGCATAAAATGCACAGGAAGCATTGGAGATCCAGTAACTAATAGAGTCTTGGATGGCAGGTTAGGCCAGGTGTACAGGGGAAGCCTGGTTAGTATGAGCAGCTTAGTATACATGGAAGCTCTCAAAACCATGAAAAACCTAGAAACCACTTGAGGCCTAGTAGCCAAGTGAGGCCTAGTAATCATGTGAGGCCTGGCAAGCAAGTGAGTGCCATTAACCAAGGGAGGCCTGGAGAGTATGGAAGGCTTTGTAATCAGGTGGATCCTAGGACCCTGGTGGCTGTGTGAGTATGAGAGGGTTGGTAAACACTGGAGATGTGGTAAACGTTTCTAGCTTCCTTAGCCTGGAAGGACTGAAAGGCTTTTGCAGTACCTGGCATGCATGGGAGGCCCAGTAATGGTGGGTAACTGGAATATCCATATGAGCCATGGTGTACATGTGAGTACTAGTAGACATAGGTGAAGCCTAGTCAACTTAGGAGGCATCATGAGCACATGAGGCCTAGTAACCAAGAGAAATAAGGTAAAGACCTTGAAAGGACAACTCTCAGCTTCATCTAGAAAATAAAATGAAAACTCAGGATAGCTAAAACGATCCTGAATTAAAAAGGAACAACTGGGGACTCCATTCCCAGTTCAAATTAGACTACAAAGCTATAGTAGTAAAATCATCATGGCATTGGCACAGAACCAGCCACATTGAACAAGGGAACTATTTATGGGACTTTCAAAGTTGGATACAGTGAATTTTGTACCATGCCATGGTTGTGAACCTATGAAGACCAAAGGTTGTTAGGTTATGGCTTAAAAGTGGTGTGTTCCTGTATCATGTTGACAAGAGGAAGAATTGTGACAGCATCTACAATCATGTGAGAGTCCAGGCTCTGGGAATGCCTGTTGGAGGTTATCTTGATTGCATAAAGTGACTTGGGAAGACCTACCTATCCGGGGTGGCACTATTCCTTGACTCTAATCTTGAACTCTACACAACGGAGAAAGTTATTGATGTACTTGCATTAAGGTGATCTCTTTCTACTTTAGGTGTCATGTGACCAGTTTCTTCAACCTCCTGCCGCAGAAGCCTAGAGACTCAAAGTCTGAGATAATTGAAACTGTTGCCCCTAAGGTGATTTCATAAGGTCTTTTTAAAAACATAAAATCACTGCAACAGTAAAAGAAATTAAGGCAGAGAAATTGATCAGTATACTATGATACAGCTCATACCTTGATAGCAAATGATAGGTATCATGAAGGCCTATTTTCCATTTCCTATCTTGTTTATCCCTTTCAAAAATTGGATTCTTGGTATTTACCCTTACATCAATACATAAATATATTACATAAGTATATATAGTTCTATGTAAATATATTGCATATATAATTCCCTTGCTTATCCAGGATAGGGCATGAAATTTAAGTATAAGATAAATGTCTGTATGTGTGCATATATAGTTAGTTAGACATAGTCAGCAGTAAATGTTTTCCGAACACAAACGACATTATTTAGTTATTTGAAAGCCCACACAGAGAGTAATCTCAAATATTCCCTTTTAACCAATGATTTACGTCTTATAATAATGTCATAATGAATGCATTGGTTCACAACAGTTTCAACAATGGCATGATTTTATTTTGTCTCAATTTTAGCTAGGGCCAAATCTACTTAACAAATTGATTGAGATGTTTTACCTTGCAAATATAGTCTCTTATTTCCATTCCAAGCTTGGATCTCGATGGTAAATTTAAATCAGAAGATTAGGTTTATTTGATTTGACAAATACTTTGTTGGAAGTAAAGGTTTTCTTCAGAAATACATGGAAATAAGGTGATGGAGGGAAGCAGTCACTTCTGGTGGTACTAGACTCCAAAGAATATTGAATTTGTTTTTGGTCTTCTTCACTGTAGTCATTACACAGCCTTCATATTAAATGAACCATTCAATACTTGTAAAATGCTTACAGTCTAATAATTGATAAGATTACTTGTTTTCTGCATTTCCTAGGTTTACAAAAAGGAAATTGCAGAATATACACATAGGGAAGGTTAGAACATCACTATCCAATTTCATTACAATTTGCTCCTCCTTATATTCAAAGGTGAGGATTTTATAACCTGTTGTCTTTCTGAAAGTTACTCTTTTGTTGGAATCAAAACACACCAAAGTTATTCTGAATATGACATTTCGGATATGGTTGTGGCAAGCAGAACCATCACACCTCTGACACCGTTGCCTTAAAATTACACACTGCCTGGTAAAGGTCACACGTAAAGGAAAGCCAAGTCGTCCAACTGACCACTTCCAAGTATATCTTCCATCCTTGGGGATCATTGTACCACACCTCATGGTGCATTCTTCAAGTTCTTGTTCATTGATAACTTGTGGTCCAATTACCCCATATTCTTGTGTTCGCAGCAAAGTCAACCACTGTTGTTTGTAAATGGGTGACAACCATGCCATAGGTATTAGTCGATCTTGTTCAAGAATAGTTGTGGAAGTCAAGTCACAGATGATGTGCTGAAATCTCAGCTTTTTAAACACTGGTTGAAATATTAGTCCTTCTTCACTTTCAAGAAAACTGATGTTATCAACATATGCCATGTGGGTGGAAAGCCAGTTGTTTGCGTGTTGTAAAAGCTGTTTCATGGTTCCGTTCCAGCATGGATTAAGATAAAGGAACATCCATATTTTTAGTGTGGTATATACATCAATCTCCTTTTGCATGACTAGTAAGTCAGAAGACAGTGCTAGAAGATACATCAACTTCAAGTCTACTTCCTTGTAAAGTGCCACACTTGGATGTACCATCAAATTGCAAAGAAGCCATTCAAAGCATCTCGTCTTTACTGCTTTTAATCTATAGGTTTCTGCTGCCAAATAATAGGAGCACACAGTGTTCCTGTTGATAGTTTCTTTCATGATTCCTTCACACTGCTGAATTACTCGATCCACCCGAAGCAGGCATGCTGCTGCCAAAACTTGAGGAACTTCCAGAGGTGTTATTGACAAATCCGCATCCGTGTACAAAGCACCAAACACAAAATGCAGAGATCGGGTATCAATATTCTTAATGATCAGATTTATAACACCATGGTGTGATTCTCTCCAAGTACCTTTGAGAATGTTAGCAAAGTAGCCTGACTGACATAAAAATACTTTGTGTAAACACCATGTTTTTCCCAGAGCACGGATTTTAATGTCGCTATCATGCCCGTCCAAAAATAAGTTTTGATAAGCATCATTAGATGAGATCTTAACCCTTTTCCAGTAGATGTAGTTGAGAACTTGATGTGGATACATTCGCTGGTTTTGAGGTCCATGAACATTAGAACTTGTTGCCAACTCCTCCAAACTGTTTCTTTTTCGCTTGCGACTGCCAGGAATGTAGCTGGCTCCGGCTATGGCTTCTGGCTGTGGCTCTAACAGACTGGAATCCCTGCATCTCAAGACCCTGCTGACTAAAAGCCCCATTGATGAAAATTCCTAGAACAAGCTCTCGCAGAGGCTTCTTGGTTGAGGCATTGCTGTAGTCTGCCAGTCCTGCCTAGACTTCTCTGTGTTTCTCTACTACAGATTCTGACGTCACAGAGAAGGCAGGGCATTCTTCATTGTCCACATGTGTGTTGCCTGAGCACAGGCCCCGCCTCCTGATAGCAACCCCTCCCTCTTCCTCCTCCTTCCCCTTCCTCCCTTGCACATTTGCCCCACCATCCTCCCATCTCCCTTCCTCCCTCCCTTCCATTATTCCTAAATTCCTTCTTCCTTTCCTTTTCCCATTCTGCTCCTTCTTTCCCCTCACCTCTCCCTTCTCCCACTATTTCTAAGTGGGCCACACTATTTTGCTGAAGATGACCTCCATCAAACTGGAGAACCTCGTTCACCTAGTTTTTCAACCTTGCCAGCTGAATTTTCTTTTCCTTAAAGAGAACAACCAGGCCAAATTCATCCTGATGTGTGTTTAAGATTGTACATATTCCAACCCTTGACCCTTGACTATGAGCACTCAAATGTCTGTAGTATTTGAGATAATCACTTACTAACTGCTTTTGCCAATATAAACAGTAAACATTGTTATTGCTAATTTTATTGTTAGCCTCTTTTGATTAGGATTAATGAGAAGTATTTCATGCAAGTAGTTGTATGCCTATATCAACAATTTCTGTGTATGCTTTGCATATATATATATATATATATATATATATATATATATATATATATATATATATTTCTAAAAGTTCCTTATAAATCTAGTTATTTGTTTAACTTGCATATGTATGCGTGTTTTATGGTTTTGTTTTACTGATTTGCATTTACATATTAACTTTATATGGACTCCTTACTGTTAATAAATTGCAATCTGTAAGAAGCCAAGTCTAATGTTTAAATATTTCTTTTTATTCCTCTGTGCTGGCAATCCACTCCCAGAGCCTGGCCAGCAAAGTCTATGGAGGCAGAGCAAGGTGAACCAATGCAAGACACTCCTCCAAGTGTCTGTGAGGTCATAGTTATATTCTTTCTTAACACCACCTCTCCTCTCACAAGTCTGTCTTAACAAAACATCTTCTAACCTGTATCTCCCTCTGTAAAACATCCTCTCAATTGTGTCTACTTCAGCAAATCATCCTGTCACCCATGTGTTGGCCTCAGCCAAACCTTCTTTCATGTGCATCTTCAGTATCAAAGCATCCTTTCACCAGTGTCTGCCTTAGCAAAACATCATTTAACCTTTCTCTCCCAGAGAATCACCATATAATGTACCCGACTTTCCAAAGAAATCAGAAATCTTAAGTTCATAATAGTTTCAAGGGTAATAAAAAGTCACATTCCTTAATTTGTTTGCTTTTAGTCATGCCTAGATGATATCACAAGAATAATCTGTGAGAAGAGTGAAGGTTTCACCACAATAAATGTTACTAGGAAGTATGATCCTGACAGTGTCAGTATCAGTATTGGCTTGCAGTTGCAACATGAGCGTTTTACCCCACTCAAGGGCCACCTCCTTTTGATAGATTATTATATTGATTCTTTTTTTCTCTAATAGATTCCCAGAAATGCTTAAGTTGTGAAAGTGTTTGTCCTCTCATAAGCCCATTACTTGTACAATCACTAATATGAATATTCAACCTATGAGGAAAATTTAAGTAGAGATAGGGTAGAAAAGCTGGTGGGATGAGGGGATAAACAAAGCTAAGGATATACTTGAAAATCCACATGGAAACTTACTGTTTATAATAAAATTGATAAAGTCTCAAAAGACACATATTTAGCTGGTAGATGGCCTGTATGTCTACATAATAATGCTGCTGAAAATCAAGCGAAAAAAAAAATCCCAATGCCAGGTATGTTCAGGAAGTTCCCAGAAATCTTGAAAATAATATAGGTTCTTCACACTCTTTCTGTTTGCCTACCATGAATATATGATAAGACCCTGCTACAAAAGACAAACCACATCGTGGTTGTAAAATATAGAGAAATTGAGCTGGCATGTAACTGAAAACTTCCTTCCATCTAGTTAGCTTTCATAGTTCTGGATTGTGCTATTCAGGATGCTGGCAGAGTAATGGCATCAACAGAGTTACCCAGATATGAACCTTATGATGTACAATACCAACTGCCAAGAAAGATGTGTCCAGCTACACAATAGTGACATCACTGTTATAGGGATAGCCAGTGTATCTGTGATTAGATTTGAGGCCAGTTCCACAGGAGGATAGAAAATGCCTTTGGCCCTAGGGGAGAATTTATTACTGTTGTTTATGTAAAGTCTCAAGGTGTCAAGCTCCCTTCTAAGTATCTATGTTTATATCTAGGGGAAATTCTACTTCAAGATTCATTCAGAGAAGCCCTTTTCGCAATAAACTACAGTGAGGAATAATATGCATAACTGCTCAAAGCACGATAATAAGAGATGGCTGAATGGTATTACTATCTTGTTTAGGCATGAACCCTCATGGATCCTCAGAGGAAAAAAAAGGAGCAGAAAATATATAAAAACTGGACCATAAAGAGGAGGGCTATGGAATCTGTTTTCTTCACTACAGGACCACCAGTGCAGTCACGACTTCCCAACACCTGTGAGTATATGTAAAGTCTACCCATGACTAAAACCTCCTCACAGTAAATAATGGGCCAGGGAAGGACTCTTTCAACTTTTCCCTCCTTTGGTGAAATATTGGTGGGTTCTGAGGGAGAGAGAATCGTTATCTTCCATACATCCAGTGATCCAGATCCAGTGTCCTGCATCTGGCCTCCAAGAAAGAGTTTTGAGCTCATGGTCATACTGATAATCCTAGTTAAACTCTAGGATTCTCAAACACAAACAAACAAAACCAATGTCTGAAACAGAACTAGGGGGATTAAAAGGTTTGTAGAAGTGGGCAGGAGTCTAGATAGGTTAGGGAGATTATAGAAATCTGAATATTATTTATACATGTACAGAATGTCAATGTCACACTTCATGATGGAATTAAATGTTGTTTCGTGGTTGCCACAGGATTCCATTACCCAAGAAGGAAGGCTAAACAAAAGCCTAAGGGCAGCAGAACTGCTTATTGACAATAGTGATGACCTGGATGCTTATAGCTCTTGTCTGCTGAGGAAGAGAACACATCAGTGGCCATCTCTTGCTGGAAGTCTAAGGCAACATAGCACAGCTTCTCTCTGATATTAGGCATGATTTCCCTCCCAGCTTTTTGGTGAACTATAGCCACATGTGGTCATGAACTTCATGTAGTAGTCTGTCAGGTACAGGCCAGCTAGGTCCAGACACGGGATGGCACAAGGAGAGCAGAGATATGCACATTATCTCATAGATGTGCACATTCTGTGTGACCCCATCTCTGGGCTCCATCAAAATCGCAGTGGTATGACCAGAGGCCTAGAGGAACAGCACAGACTGGATGGCTACTTACATGGTTGTGGTTTTATAAGTCTCAAAAATGATGTGGGTCATCTTTTCACAGTTGGCCTTAGGGCTCTAGGGGGAATGGTGAGCAGCACAGTGTTCCTTTGGAGGACCACATGCAGTTTGTTGTAGAATGTTTGGTGCCAGATCTTCTCCATATTGAACCAGTTCGTGACAATGTCATGACCAATGGGGGTACTTCAGGATCAGGATGCCTCTCTTGCAATGGGCCTCAGTACCCACAAAGGTGTCCTTCTGTCTCTTACCCACCGTGATGCCCTGGTGCCTAGGGCAACCCCATAATGGAGGGGTAGATGGCCCTGGAGCATCATAACCAGCAAACCAGGCATTTGCCAGACCAGAACCATTGTTGACAAGGAAGGCAGTTAAATCATCATCCAGGGAGAACTGGTGGTCAGTGTGAACCTTTAAGAGAGGAGCTGCTAGAAACCTGTGCTAGTGGGAGGAAACAGACTAGACAGTCTTTATCCATGTTCTCTTTAGGGGAATCTAGGTTGTTTCTGGTTTCTGGCTCTTGTGAACAGAGCAGCAGTGAGCACAGTTGAGGAAATATCTCTTGGGTAGGATGAAGTATCCTTTGGCTATGTGCCCAAGAGTGGCAAACCTCAATTTTGGGTAGATCTTTTCCCATTTTCCAGCGAAACTATCACACAGACTTTCATAGTACCTGTGTAAGTTTCACTCCCACCATTGATGAATGTGCCCCTTACTGTATCCCCAGGATGAGCTGTCCCTTGCGTTGTTGATCTTAGCCATTCTGACAGGTGTAAAATGAAATCTCAAAGTAGTTCTCATTTGCATTTCCCAGATGGCTAAGGATGTTGAACATTTCTTTAAGTGTTTCTCAACTATTTGAGTTTCCTCATTGGAGAATTCTATTTAGATCAACATCAAATTTTTAAGATGGATGATTTGTTTTTCTTGACATCTTCAGTTCTTTATATAGTTTGCATATTAGTCCTCTATCAGATGTGGAGTTGGTGAAAATATTTTCCAATTCTGTAAGCTGCCTTCTTGATGGAGCGATAGTGTCCTTTGCTTTACACAAGCCCTTTTGTTTCATGAGGTACCATTTATTAGTTTTTTTTTTTAAGTCTCACTTCCTGGCCTAAAGGTGTTCTGCTTAGAAAGTCTTCCGTGCCAATGAGTTCAATGATATTCACCACTTTCTCTTCTATCACACCAGTGTCTCTGGTTTTATGTTTAGGTCTTTGATTTTCTTGTGGGTTTCTTTTTTGGGATGCAGGATGCTAAGTGGATCTATTTGCATTCCTGTGACCAGCACCATTTGCCAAAGTTGTCCTTTTTGCAGTGTGTATTTCTGACTTCTTTATCAAAAAGAAGGTGCCCATAATTGTAACGATTTCTCTATGTCTACAATTATGTTTCATGTTCAATAAATCTGTCTGGTTTTGTGTCAATATAATTTTGCTTTTATTATTCTAGATTCAAAAACAGAATCCATATGTCTTCAGCATGCAAGAAATACTTCCTCTGTATTATAACTTGAAAGCAGGGATAGGGATACTTCCAGCAGTTCTTTTGTTGTTTGGGATTGTTTTAACTCTATTGAAATTTTGGTGCTTCCATTTGATGATGCGATTTGTCCTTCCATCATCTGTGAAAATTTTGTGTTGGAATTTTGATGGGAATTACACTGAATCTGTAGATTGCTTTGGCGGGATAGTAATATTTAGTTTGCTATTTTTATTAATCCATGAATATAGCAGATCTTATCATATTCTGATATCTTCTTCAATTTCACTCTCACTGTCTTGAAAATGTTATCAACACATGTGGTATATATAAAGAATAATTGTCTAATTCTTTTGATATTTCCAATTTGTTGGAGTCCAGGTTTTTCAAATATATTCTTATGGTTATCTGGATTTTCTCAGTGTCTGTTCGATTTATTTCATTTGGATGTACTCTTTGACTGTTAGTTATTTTGGATAAAGATTTGTTGATATTACTGATTTTCTAAATAAACTCTTAGTTTCATTGATTCTTTCTGTTGTGCTCTTTCTTAAACATAATTGATTTCAAACCTGATTTGATTATGTCTACCTTCTAATCTTTTCTTTGCTTTTTAACAAAATTTTTATTTGATATTTTTTCATTTATATTTCAAATGCTATCCAGAAAGTCCCCTATACCCTTCCTCTGTCCTGCTCTCCAACGCACCCACTCCAACTTCCTGGCCCTAGCATTCCCCTGTACTGGGGCATATAATCTTTGCAAGACCAATGACCTCTCCTCCCAATGATGGCCTACTAGGCCATCTTCTGCTACATATGCAGTTAGAGACACAAGCTCAGGGGGTACTGGTTATTTCATATTGTGGTTCCTCCAATAGGGTTACAGACCCCTTCAGCTCCTTGGGTACTTTCTCTATCTCCTCCACTAAGGGCCCTGTGTTCCATCTAGTAGATGACTCTAAGCATCCACTTCTATATTTGCCAGGTACTGACATAACCTCACCTATATCAGGGTCATGTCAGCAAAATCTTGCTGGCATACGCAAATAGTGTCTGTGTTTGGTAGCTGATTATGGTATAGATCCTCAGGTGGGGCAGACTCTGATGGTCCTTCCTTCCATGTCAGCTCCAAACTTTATCTCTCTAACACTTTCCATGGGTATTTTGTTCCCCATTCTAAAGAGTGGCAAAGTATCCATACTTTGGTCTTCCTTCATCTTGAGTTTCATGTGTTTTGCAAATTATATATTGGGTATTCTAAGTTTCTGGGCTAATAAGAACTTATCAGTGAGTGCATATCATGTGAGTTCTTTTGTGATTGGGTTCTCTCACTCACGGTGTTATCCTCCAGATCCATCCATTTGCCTAAGCATTTTATAAATTCATTGTTCTTAATAGCTGTGTACTACTCCAGTGTGTAAATGTATCACATTTTCTGTATCCATTCCTCTGTGGAGGGACATCTGGGTTCTTTCCAGCTTCTGGCTATTACAAATAACGTTTCTATGAATATAGTGGAGCATGTGTTCTTATTGCCACTTGGAACATCTTCTGGGTATGTTCCCAGGAGAGGTATTGCTGGATCTTCTGATAGAACTATGCCCAATTGTCTGCGGAACTGCCACACTGATTTCCAGAGTGGTTGTACAAGTTTGCAGAAATGGAGGAGTGTTCCTCTTTCTCCACATCCTCGCCAGCATCTGCTATCAACTGAATTTTTGATCTTAGCCATTCTGATTTGTGTGAGGTTGAATCTCAGGGTTGTTTTGATTTGCATTTCCCTGATGATTAAGGATGTTGTACTTTTTTCAGGTGATTCTCAGTGATTTGGTATTCTTCCGTTGAGAATTCGTTGTTTAGGTATGTGCCACATTTTTTACTGGGGTTATTTGATTCCTCTGGAGTTCCACTGCTTGAGTTCCTTGTATATATTGGATATGAGACCCTATCCCAGATTTAGGATTGGTAAAGATGCTTTCCCAATCTGTTAGAGGCCTTTTTGTCTTCTTGGTAGTATATTTTTTTCTTATAGAAGCTTTGAAATTTTATGAGGTCCCATTTGGGGATTCTCGATTTTTTTCTTTTCTTCTTTTTTTTTGGATATTTTCTTCATTTACATTTCAAATGCTATCCCAAAAGTTCCCTATACCCACCCCCCGCCCTGCTCTCCTACACACTCACTCCCACTTCTTGGCCCTGGCTTTCCCCTGTACTAGAGCATATAAAGTTTGCTAAACCAAGTGTCCTCTCTTCCCAATTATGGCCAACTAGGCCATATTCTGCTACATATACAGCTAGAGACAGGAGTTCTGGGGGTACTGATTAGTTCATATTGTTGTTCTACCTATAGGCTTGCAGACCCCTTCAGCTCTTGGGTATGTTCTCTAGTTCCTATATTGGGGGCCCTGTGTTCCATCCTATAGATGACTGTGAGCATCCACTTCTGTATTTGCCAGGCACTGGCAAAGCCTCACAGGACACAGCTATATCAGAGTCCTTTCAGCAAAATCTTGCTGGCATATACAATAGTGTCTTCATTTGGTGGCTGATTATGGGATGGACCCCCAGGTGGGGCAGTCTCTGGATGGTCAATCCTTTCATCTTAGCTCTAAACGTTGTCTCTGCAATTCCTTCAATGGATACTTTACTCTCTATTCTAGGGAGGAATGAAATATCCATGAATTGTTCTTCCTTCTTGATTTTCTTCTGTTTTGGAAGTTGTATCTTGGTTATTCTAGGTTTCTGGGATAATATCCACTTACCAGTGAGTGCATGTAAAGTAACTTCTTTTGTGATTGGGTTGCCTCACTGAGGATGATATCCTCCAGATACATCCAGTTGCCCAAGAATTTCATAAATTCATTGTTTTTAATAGCTGAGAGGTACTCCATTGTGTAAATGTACCACATTTTCTGTATCTATTCCTATGTTGAGGTACATCTGGGTTCTTTCCAGGTTCTGGCTATTATAAATAGGGCTGCTTTGAACATAGTGGAGCATGTGTCCTTATTACTAGTTGGAACTTCTTCTGGGTATATGCCCAGGAGTGGTATTGCTGGATTTACCAGTATTACTATGTCCAGTTTTCTGAGAAACTGCCAGACTGATTTTCAGAGTGGTTGTACAAGCTTGCAATCCCACCAGCAATGGAGGAGTCTTCCTCTTTCTCACATCCTCGCCAGCATGGTCTGGCACCTGAATTTTTTATCTTAGCCATTATGATTGGTGTGTGGTGGAATCTCAGGTTTGTTTTGATTTGCATTTCCCTGATGATTAAGGATGTTGAATATTTTTTCTTCAAGTGTTTCTTAGCCCTTTGGTATTACTTGGTTGATGATTCTTTGTTAAGCTTTGTACCCCATTTTTTAATGAGCTTATTTGAATTTCTGGAGTTCAACTTCTTGATCTCTTTGTATATATTGGATATTAGTCCCCTATCAGATTTAAGATTGGTAAAAATCTTTTCCCAATCTGTTAGTTGCCTTTTTTTGTCTTATTGACAGTATCTTTTGCCCTACAGAAGCTTTGCAATTTTATGAGTTCCCATTTGTCGATTCTTGATCTTAGAGCACAGGCCATTGCTCTTCTGTTTAGGAAAATTTCTCCTGTGCCCATGCCTTCTAGGGGTTTCTCCCAAATTTTCCTCTATAAATTTCAGTGTCTCTGGCTTTATGTGGAGTTCCTTGATCCTCTTAGTCTTGAGTTTTGTACAAAGAGATAAGAATGGATCAATTTGCATTCTTCTACATGATAACTGCCAGTTAAGCCAACACCATCTCTTGAAAATGCTGTCTTTTTCCGTTGGATGGTTTTAGCTATGTTGCTAAAGATCAAGAGATCATATGTGTGTGGGTTCATTTCTGGGTCTTCAATTCTACTCCATTGATCTGCCAGTCTGTCGCTGTACCAGTACCATGTGGTTTTTACCACAATTACTCTGTAGTACAGCTTGATGTCAGGCAGGGTGATTACCCCAGAAGTTCTTTTATTTTTGAGGAGAGATTTTGCTATCCTAGGTTTTTTGTTATTCCAGATGAATTTGCAAATTGCCCTTTGTATCTCAGTGAAAAGCTGAGTTGGAATTTTGATGGGGATTGCATTGAATCTGTAGATTGCTTTTGCCAAGATAGCCATTTTTACTATAATAATCCTGCCAATCCATGAGCATAAGAGATCTTTCCATCTTCTGAGATCTTCAATTTCTTTCTTCAGAGGCTTGAAGTTCTTGTCATACAGATCTTTCACTTTCTTAGTTAGAGTCGCGCCAAGGTATTTTATATTATTTGTGACTATTGTGAAGGGTGTTGTTCCCTAATTTCTATATCAGCCAGTTTATCCTTTGTGTACAGAAAGGCTACTGATTCCCCTGAGTTAAATTTATATCCAGCTACTACACTGAAACTGTTTATTAGGTTTAGGCGTTCTCTGGTGGATTTTTTTTATGGTCACTTATATATACTATCATATCATCAGCAAATGTTGATATTTTGACTTCTTCCTTTCCAATTTGTATTCCCCTGATCAACATTTGCTGTCAGATTGCTCTGGCTAGGACTTCAAGTACTATAATGACTATGTAGGAAGAAAGTGGGCAGCTTTGTCTAGTCCCTGATTTTAGTGAGATTGCTTCAAGTTTCTCTCCATTTAGATTGATGTTGGTTACTGGTTTGCTGTATATTGCTTTTATTATGTTTAGGCATGGGCCTTGAATTCTTGATCATTCCAACACTTTTATTATGAATTGGGTGTTGGATTTTGTCAAACACTTTCTCAGCATCTAATGAGATGATCATGTGGTTTTTGTCTTTGAGTTTGTTTATATAGTGGATATCCCTGCATCCTTGGGATGAAGCCTACTTGATCTTGATGGATGAACGTTTTAACATGTTCTTGATTCAGTTTGTTAGGATTTTGTTGATTAGATTTGCATCAATATTCATTCATAAGGGAAATTGTTCTGAAGTCTCTTTCTTTGTTTATGTGGTTTAGGTATAGAGTAATTGTGGCTTCATAGAATGAATCGGTCAGAGTACTTTCCGTCCCTATTTTATGAAATAGTTTGAGGGGAATTAGAATTAGGTCTTCTTTGAAGGTCTGATAGAACTATGCACTAAATCCATCTGGTCCTGGGCTTTTTAGGTTGGGAGATTATTAATGACTGATTCTATATCTTTAGGGGAAATGGGACTGTTTAGATCATTAATCAGATCATGATTTATCTTTGGTATCTTTTAACTGTCTAGGAAATCGTCCATTTCATCTAGGTTTTCCAGTTTTTTTTTGTGTTTTTTTTGAGTATAGGCTTTTGTAGTAGGATCTAATGATATTTTGGATTTCCTCAGGGTCTGTTGTTATGTCTCATTTTTTCATTTCTGTTTTTGTTCGTTATGATACTGTCCCTGTGCCTTCTAGTTAGCCTGGCTAAGGGTTTATCTATCTTGTTGATTTTCTCAAAGAACCAGCTCCTGGTTTGGTTGATTCTTTGTATAGTTCTTTTTTGTTTCCACTTGGTTGATTTCAGCCAAGAGTTTGATTATTTCCTGCCTTCTACTCCTCTTGGGTGAATTTGATTCCTTTTGTTCTAGAGCTTTCAGGTGTGCTGTCAAGCTGCTAATATATTTTTTCTCTAGTTTCTTTCTGGAGGCATTCAGAGCTATTAGTTTCCCTGTTAGGAATGCTTTCATTGTTTTCCATAGTTTTTGGTGTGTTGTGGCTACATTTTCATTAAACTCTAAAAAGCCTTTAATCTCTTTCTTTATTTCTTCTTTTACCAAGTTATCATTGAGTAGAGTGTTCTTCAGCTTCCATGGGAATGTTGACTTTCTATTAGTTATGTTGTTATTGAAGATCAGCCTTAGTCCTTGGTGATCAGATAGGATATATGGGATCATTTCATTATGTTTTTTTTTTTTATCTTGAGGCCGGTTTTGTGACCAATTATATGGTCACTTTTGGAGATTGTACCATGAGGTGTTGAGAAGAAGGAATATCCTTTTGTTTTACGATAAAATGTTCTGTAGATATCTGCTAAATCCATTTGTTTCATAACTTCTGTTAGTTTCAATGTGTCTCTGTTTACAGGTTTTGTCTAATGATGAGAGTGGGGTGTTGAAGTCTCCCACTATTATTGTGTGAGGTGCAATGTGTGCTTTGAGCTTTACTAAAATTTCCTTAATGAATGTGGATGTCCTTGCATTTGGAGTATAGATATTCAGAATTGAGAATTCATCTTGGAAGATTTTACCTTTGATGAGTATGAAGTGCCTATCCTTGTCTTTTTTGATAAATTTGGGATGGAAGCCGATTTTATCCGATATTAGAATGACTACTCCAGCTTGTTTCTTCAGAACATTTGCTTGGAAAATTGTTTTCCAACCTTTTACTCTAAGGGAGTGTCTGTCTTTTTCCCTGAAGTGAGTTTCCTGTATCCAGAAAAATGTTGGGTCCTATTACATAGCCAGTCTGTTAGTCTGTCTTTTTATTAGGAGAATTGAGTCTGTTGATATTGAGAGATATTAAGGAAAAGCAATTATGGCTTCTTGTTATTTTTGATGTTACATTTGGGGTTCTGTTCTTGCAGCTGTCTTCTTTTAGTTTTGTTGAAGGATTACTTTCTTGATTTTTCTTTTTTTTTTTTTTTGGTTTTTTTTTTTTTTGTATTTTTTTCCATTTTTTATTAGGTATTTAGCTCATTTACATTTCCTTTTTTCCATTTTTTATTAGGTATTTAGCCCATTTACATTTCCAATGCTATACCAAAAGTCCCCCATACCCACCCACCCCCAATCCCCTACCCACCCACTCCACCTTTTTGGCCCTGGCGTTCCCCTGTACTGGGGCATATAAAGTTTGCGTGTCCAGTGGGCCTCTCTTTCCAGTGATGGCCGACTAGGCCATCTTTTGATACATATGCAGCTAGATTCAAGAGCTCCGGGGTACTGGTTAGTTCATAATGTTGTTCTGCCTATAGGGTTGCAGATCCCTTTAGCTCCTTGGCTACTTTCTCTAGCTCCTCCATTGAGAGCCCTGTGATCCATCCATTAGCTGACTGTGAGCATCCACTTCTGTGTTTGCTAGGCCCCGGCATAGTCTCACAAGAGACAGCTACATCTGGGTCCTTTCGATAAAATCTTGCTGGTGTATGCAATGGTGTCAGCGTTTGGATGCTGATTATGGGGTGGATCCCTGGATATGGAAGTCTCTACATGGACCATCCTTTCATCTCAGCTCCAAACTTTGTCTCTGTAACTCCTTCCAAGGGTGTTTTGTTCCCACTTATAAGGAGGAGCATAGTGTCCACACTTCAGTCTTCATTTTTCTTGAGTTTCATGTGTTTAGCAAATTGTATCTTATATCTTGGGTATCCTAGGTTTTGGGCTAATATCCACTTATCAGTGAGTACATATTGTGTGAGTTCCTTTGTGAATGTGTTACCTCACTCAGGATGATGCCCTCCAGGTCCATCCATTTGGCTAGGAATTTCATAAATTCATTCTTTTTAATAGCTGAGTAGTACTCCATTGTGTAGATGTACCACATTTTCCTTATCCATTCCTCTGTTGAGGGTCATCTGGGTTCTTTCCAGCTTCTGGCTATTATAAATAAGGCTGCTATGAACATAGTGGAGCATTTGTCCTTCTTACCAGTTGGGGCATCTTCTGGATATATGCCCAGGAGAGGTATTGCTGGATCCTCCGATAGTACTATGTCCAATTTTCTGAGGAACCGCCAGACTGATTTCCAGAGTGGTTGTACAAGCCTGCAATCCCACAAACAATGGAGGAGTGTTCCTCTTTCTCCACATCCACGCCAGCATCTGCTGTCACCTGAATTTTTGATCTTAGCCATTCTGACTGGTGTGAGTTGGATCTCAGGGTTGTTTTGATTTGCATTTCCCTGATGATTAAGGATGTTGAACATTTTTTCAGGTGCTTCTCTGCCATTTTTTATGCCTCAGGTGAGAATTCTTTGTTCAGTTCTGAGCCCCATTTTTTAATGGGATTATTTGATTTTCTGAAGTCCACCTTCTTGAGTTCTATATATGTTGGATATTAGTCCCCTATCTGATTTAGGATAGATAAAGATCCTTTCCACTCTGTTGGTGGTCCTTTTGTCTTACTGACGGTGTCTTTTGCCTTGCAGAAACTTTGTAGTTTCATTAGGTCCCATTTGTCAAGTCTCAATCTTACAGCACAAGCCATTGCTGTTCTGTTCAGGAATTTTTCCCCTGTGCCCATACCTTCAAGGCTTTTCCCCACTTTCTCCTCTATAAGTTTCAGTGTCTCTGGTTTTATGTGAAGTTCCTTGATCCACTTAGATTTGACCTTAGTACAAGGAGATAAGTAAGGATCGATTCACATTCTTCTACATGATAACAACCAGTTGTGCCAGCACCAATTGTTGAAAATGCTGTCTTTCTTCCACTGGATGGTTTTAGCTCCCTTGTCGAAGATCAAGTGACCATAGGTGTGTGGGTTCATTTCTGGGTCTTCAATTCTATTCCATTGGTCTACTGGTCTGTCTCTATACCAGTACCATGCAGTTTTTATCAAAATTGCTCTGTAGTAAAGCTTTAGGTCAGGCATGGTGATTCCACCAGAGGTTCTTTTACCCTTGAGAAGACTTTTTGCTATCCTAGGTTTTTTGTTATTCCAGATAAATTTGCAAATTGCTCATTTTAATTCGTTGAAGAATTGAGTTGGAATTTTGATGGGGATTGCAATGAATCTGTAGATTGCTTTTGGCAAGATAGCCATTTTTACAATGTTGATCCTGCCAATCCATGAGCATGGGAGATCTTTCCATCTTCTGAGATCTTCTTTAATTTCTTTCTTCAGAGATTTGAAGTTTTTATCATATAGATCTTTCACTTCCTTAGTTAGAGTCACGCCAAGATATTTTATATTATTTGTGTCTATTGAGAAGGGTGTTGTTTCCTAATTTCTTTCTCAGCCTGTTTATTCTTTGTATAGAGAAAGGCCATTGACTTGTTTGAGTTTATTTTATATCCAGCTACTTCACCAAAGCTGTTTATCAGGTTTAGGAGTTCTCTGGTAGAATTTTTAGGGTCACTTATATATACTATCATATCATCTGCAAAAAGTGATATTTTGACTTCCTCTTTTCCAATTTGTATCCCCTTGATCTTTTTTTGTTGTCGAATTGCTTTGGCTAATGCTTCAAGTACTATGTTGAAAAGGTAGGGAGAGAGTGGGCAGCCTTGTCTAGTCCCTGATTTTAGTGGGATTGCTTCCAGCTTCTCTCCATTTACTTTGATGTTGGCTACTGGTTTGCTGTAGATTGCTTTTATCATGTTTAGGTATGGGCCTTGAATTCCTGATCTTTCCAACACTTTTATCATGAATGGGTGTTGGATCTTGTCGAATGCTTTTTCTGCATCTAACGAGATGATCATGTGGTTTTTGTCTTTGAGTTTGTTTATATAATGGATTACATTGATGGATTTTCGTATATTAAACCATCCCTGCATCCCTTGAATAAAACCTACTTGGTCAGGATGGATGATTGCTTTAATGTGTTCTTGGATTCGGTTAGCGAGAATTTTATTGAGGATTTTTGCATCGATATTCATAAGAGAAATTGGACTGAAGTTCTCTATCTTTGTTGGGTCTTTCTGTGGTTTAGGTATCAGAGTAATAGTGGCTTCATAAAATGAATTGTGTAGAGTACCTTCTACTTCTATTTTGTGAAATAGTTTGTGCAGAACTGGAATTAGATCTTCTTTGATGGTCTGATAGAACTCTGCACTAAACCCGTCTGGTCCTGGGCTTTTTTTGGCTGGGAGACTATTGATAACTGCTTCTATTTCTTTAGGTGATATGGGACTGTTTAGATGGTCAACTTGATCCTGATTCAACTTTGGTACCTGGTATCTGTCCAGAAATTTGTCCATTTCGTCCAGGTTTTCCAGTTTTGTTGAGTATAGCCTTTTGTAGAAGGATCTGATGGTGTTTTGGATTTCTTCAGGATCTGTTGTTATGTCTCCCTTTTCATTTCTGATTTTGTTAATAGGGATTTTGTCCCTGTGCCCTTTAGTGAGTCTAGCTAAGGGTTTATCTATCTTGTTGATTTTTTCAAAGAACCAACTCATCGTTTGGTTAATTCTTTGAATAGTTTTTCTTGTTTCCACTTGGTTGATTTCACCCCTGAGTTTGATTATTTCCTGCCGTCTACTCCTCTTGGGTGAATTTGCTTCCTTTTTTTCTAGAGCTTTTAGATGTGTTGTCAAGCTGCTAGTATATGCTCTCTCCCGTTTCTTCTTGGAGGCACTCAGAGCTATGAGTTTCCCTCTTAGAAATGCTTTCATTGTGTCCCATAGGTTTGGGTACGTTGTGGCTTCATTTTCATTAAACTCTAAAAAGGCTTTAAATTCTTTCTTTATTCCTTCCTTGACCAAGGTATCATTGAGAAGAGTGTTGTTCAGTTTCCATGTGAATGTTGGCTTTCCATTATTTATGTTATTATTGAAGATCAGTCTTAGGCCATGGTGGTCTGATAGGACACATGGGACAATTTCAATATTTTTGTATCTGTTGAGGCCTGTTTTGTGACCAGTTATATGGTCAATTTTGGAGAAGGTCCCATGAGGTGCTGAGACTTGCTTTTTCTAGGGCATATTTTCCCTGCTTGTATTAGAGTTTTCCTATTTTTATCTTTGAAGGGCTTGATTCATGGAAAGATATTGTGTAAATTTTGTTTTGTCATGGAATACGTTGGTTTCTCTATCTATGGTAAGTGAGAGTTTTGCTGGTTGTAGTAGCTTGGGCTGGCATTTGTGTTCTTTTAGGGTCTGTGTCACATCTGTCCAGGATCTTCTGGCTTTTATAGTCTCTGGTGAGAAGTCTGAAGTAATTCTAACAGGCCTGCCTTTATTTGCTACTTGACCTTGTTCTCTTAGTGCTTTTAATATTCTGTCTTTATTTAGTGCATTTGTTGTTCTGATTATTATGTGTCTGGAAGAATATCTTTTCTGGTCCAATCTATTTTGTGTTCTATAGGCTTCTTGTATATTCATTGCCATCTCTTTCTTTAGGTTAGGGAAGTTTTCTTATATAAGCTTGATGAAGATATTTACTGGCCCTTTAATTTGAAAATCTTCATTTTCATCTACACCTATTATCCTTGGGTTTGGTCTTCTCATCGTGTCCTGGATTTCCTGAATGTTTTGAGTTAGGATCTTTTTGCATTTTTCATTTTCTTTTTTTTTTTTCAATGTTTTCTATGGAATCTTCTGCACCAAAGATTCTCTCTTCCATCTCTTGTATTCTGTTGCTGATGCTCACATCTATTTTTCCTGATTTCTTTACTAGAGTTTCTATATCCAGATTTGTCTCCCTTTGGGTTTTCTTTATTGTTAATACTTCCACTTTTAGATCGTGGATGGTTTTATTCAATTCCATCACCTGTTTGGCTGTGTTTTCCTGTAATTCTTTAGGGACTTCTACCTGTTTAGCATTGTTCTACTTTATTTCTTTAAGTGAGTTATTAATGCCCTTCTTAACATCCTCTACAAACATCATGAGATATGACTTTAAATTCTAGTCTTGCTTTTCAGGTGTGTTGGGGTATCCAGGACTTGCTCTGTGCACCTGCTGGGTTCTGATGATCCTGAGTGGTCTTGATTTCTCTTAGTAAGATTCTTACATTTGCCTTTCACCTTTTGGTAATCTTTGGTGTTAGATGTTCTAGCTGTCTCTGTCTGGAGCTTGTTCCTCCTGTGATTCTGTAAGCTTCTGTCAGCACTCCTGGGAGTCCACCTCTCTCCTTAGGCCCAGTGGTCAGGCAAGCTCTCCTCTTGAAGGGATGGTGCTCAGAAGTCTGGTTCTCAGATACACACCCTGAGTTTCAAGGTCAGAGTACTCTCTGGAGGCCAACTCTCCTCTGGCAAGGGTGGTGCCCAGGGGTCTGGGTCAGCTCTACCTCTTGGCTGAGCATGAAGGCTCAAAGGGACCCTTACCAAGAAGCACTGTTGCTTCTGCCACCCACGTGCTATCCTAAGTAGACCGGTCTCAGTGATCCCAAGATCCTAGGTGTGCTAGGGTCGGCCCAGGTCATGCCCAAGATGGTGTGGGGCTGCAGCCACCAGAAGGAATCCTAGACTCTAATTGGCAGGGTTCCTTTTTCCCTGTTCCTGCTGGCACAATACCCTCCAGGATTCTTTGGAACAGATGTTGCTTTCCACTCAGCAGTGATCTCAAGATCCTGGATATGCTAGGGCACCAGTGGCGTGGAGAGTCCTCTGGGGTCCTTGGGACACTCAAGTTCACACCATGAGGCTGGTACAGACTGGAATAAATCCCAGCTACTGGAAGGTCAGGGTTCCTTTGTCACGGAGCCTGATGGCAAAAGACACTCCGGGATTCTTTGGAAGAAAAGTTGCATTCCAATCACCAGTGATCCCAAGATCCTGGGTGTGCTAGGGCACCTACTGCATATAAAGTCCTCTGGAGACATTGGGACCCTCTGCCAATTTCTCACCCAAGATAAATTCTTGGGGTTTATTTCTTTGTTTTGTTTAGAGATTTTGTATGTGATGTTAAATTGTTAATATTAGATATATCCAGATTTTTAAAATCAAATAACTAACTAAATGATTGATTTTTATGTAGGAATTTTGTGCTTGTACATTTTCTTTAACCTCTTTCAATTGTTCGAGATCAGATATGATGTATACTCATTTTATTTGGTTCTAAAATGTCTTTGAGTTCTTTCGTATTTTCTTCATATACATTTGCTATCCCAAAATTCCCCCCTTAACTTCCCCCACACACACTCCCCTACCCACCCACTCCCACTTCTTGGCTCTGGTGTTCCTCTGTACTGGGGCATATAAAGTTTGCAATACCGAGGGTCCTATAGGGTTGCAGAACCCTTCAGCTCCATGGGTACTTTCTCTAGCTCCTACATTAGGGACCTGTGTTCCATCTAATAGCTGAATGTGAGCATCTACTTCTGTGTTTGCCAGGCACTGGCATTGCTGCACAAGAGACAGCTATATCAGGGTCCTTTCAACAAAATCTTGCTGGCATATGTGATAGTGTGCACATTTGGAGGCTGATTGTGGGATGGATCCCAAGGTGTGGCAGTCTCTAGATGGTCCATTCTTTTGTCTCAGCTCCAAAATTTGTCTCTGTAACTCCTTCCAAGGGTGTTTTGTTCCAAATTCTAAGAAGGGGAAAAGTGTCCACACTTTGGTCTTCGTTCTTCTAGAGTTTCATGGGCTTTGCAACTCATAATTTGGGTATTCTAAGCTATCAGTGAGTGCATATCATGTGTGTTCTTTTGTGATTGGGTTACCTCACTCAGGATGATACCCTCCAGGTCCATCCATTTATGTAGAAATTTCGTAAATTCATTCATTTTAATAGCAGAGTAGTACTCCATAGTGTAAATGTACCACATTTTCTGTATCGATTCCTCTGTTGAGGGGCATCTGGGTCCTTTCCAGCTTCTGACTATTAGGAATAAGGCTGCTATGAATATAGTGGAACATGTGTCCTTCTTACCGGTTGGGTCATCTTCTGGATATATGCCCAGGAGAGGTATTGCAGGATCCTCCAGTAATACTATGTCCAATTTTCTGAGGAACTGCCAGACTGATTTCAAGAGTGGTTGTACAAGCTTGCAATCCCACCAAAAATAGAGGAGTGTACCTCTTTCTCTACATCCTCGCCAGTATCTCCTGTCACCTGTATTATTGATCTTAGCCATTCTGACTAGTGTGAGGTGGAATCTCAGGGTTGTTTTGATTTGTATTTCCCTGATGATGAAGGATGCTGAACATTTTTTCAGGTGCTTCTCAGCCATTCGGTATTCCTCAGTTGAGAATTTTTTTAACTCTGAGCTCCTTTTTTAATGGGGTTATTTGACTTTCAGGAGTCTACCTTCTTCAGTTCTTTATATATATTGGATATTAGTCTTCTATCTGATTTAGGATTGGTAAAGATAATTTCCAAATCTGTTGGTGGCCTTTTTGTCTTATTGACAGTGTCTTTTCCCTTAAAGATGCTTTGAAATTGTATGAAGTCCGATGTGGACTATCGATCTTAGAGCACAACCCATTGCTGTTCTATTCAGGAATTTTTCCCCCGTGCCCATATTTTCGAGGGTTTTCCCCACTTTCTCCTCTATAAGTTTCAGTGTCTCTGGTTTTATGTGGAGCTCCTTGATCCACTTAGATTTGACTTGAGTGCAAGGAGATAGGAATGGATCAATTTGCATTATTCTACATGTTGACTGCCAGTTGTGCCAGCACCATTTGTTGAAAATGCTGTCTTTTTTTCCACTGGATGGTTTTAGCTCCCTTGTCAAAGATTAAGTGACCATAGGTGTGTGAGTTCATTTCTGGGTCCTCAATTCTATTCCATTGGTCTACTTGTCTGTCGCTATACCACTACCATGCAGTTTTTATCACAATTGCTCTGTAGTACAGCTTTAGGTCAGGCATGGTGATTCCACCAGAGGTTCTTTTATCCTTGAGAAGAGTTTTTGCTCTCCGAGGTTTTTTTTTTTTTTTTTTTTTTTTTTTTTTTTTTTTTTTTTTTTTTTTTTTTTTTTTATTCCAGATGAATTTTCAAATTGCCCTTTCTAATTTGTTAAAGAATTGAGTTTGAATTTTTATGGGGATTGCATTGAATCTGTAGATTGCTTTTGGCAAGATAGCCATTTTTACTATATTGATCCTGCCAATCCATGATAATGGGAGATCTTTCTATCTTCGGAGATCTTCTTTGGTTTGTATCTTCAGAGACTTGAGGTTCTTATCATAGAGATCTTTCACTTCCTTAGTTAGAGTCACCACAAGGTATTTGATATCATTTGTGACTATTGTGAAGGGTGTTGTGTACTGGGTAGTTTTGTGTCAACTTGACACAGCTGGAGTTATCACAGAGAAAGAGCTTCAGTTGAGGAAATGCCTCCATGAGATCCAACTGTAAGGCATTTTCTCAATTAGTGATCAAGGGGGAAAGGCCCCTTGTGGGTGGGGCCATCTCTGGACTGGTAGTCTTGGGTTTTATAAGAGAGCAGGCTGAGCAAGCCAGGTGAGGCAAGCCAGTAAAGAACATCCCTCCATGGCCTCTGCATCGGCTCCTGCTTTCTGACCTGCTTGAGTTCCAGTCCTGACTTCCTTGGTGATGAACAGAAGTATGGAATTGTAAGCCGAATAAACCCTTTCCTCCCCAACTTGCTTCTTAGTCATGATGTTTGTGCAGGAATAGAAACCCTAAGACATGTTGTTTCTCTAATTTCTTTCTCAGCCTGTTTATCTTTTGTGTAGAGGAAGGCCATTGACTTGTTTGAGTTAATGTTATATCCAATTACTTCACTGAAGCTGTTTATCAGGTTTATGAGTTCTCTGGTTAAATTTTTAGGGTCACTCTGGCTAGAACTTCAAGTACTATATTGAATAGGTAGGTAGAAAGTGGGCAGCCTTCTCTAGTCCCTGATTTTAGTGGGATTGCTTCCAGCTTCTCACCATTTACTTTGATGATGGCTACTGGTTTGCTGTCGATTGCTTTTAACATGTTTAGGTATGGGCCTTTAATTCCTGATATTTCCAAGACTATTATCATGAATGGGTGTTGGATTTTGTCAAATGCTTTCTCAGCATCTAAAAAGAAGATCATGTGGCTTTTGTCTTTGAGTTTGTTTATATAGTGGATTATGTTGATGGATTTCCATATTTTAAACCATTCCTGCATCCCTGGAATAAAACCTAATTGGTCAGGATGGATCATTGCTTTGATGTGCTCTTGGATTCGGTTAGCAAGAATTTTATTTAGTATTTTTGCATTGATATTCATAAGGGAAATTGGTCTGAAGTTCTCTATCTTTGTGGGTCTTTCTGTGGTTTAGGTATCAGAGTAATTGTGGCTTCATAGAATGAACTGAGTAGAGTACCTACTGTTCCTATTTTGTGGAATAGTTTGAGAAGAACTGGAATTAGAACTTCTTTGAATGTCTGATAAAATTCTGCACTAAACTGATCTGGTCCTGTGCTTGTTTGTTTGTTTGATTGTTTGTTTGTTTGTTTGTTTGGGAGACTATTAATGACTGCTTCTATTTCTTTAGGGGATTTAGCATTGTTAAATCATTTATCTGGTCCTGATTTAACAGTGGTATCTGGTATCTGTCTAGGGATATGCCCATTTCATCGAGGTTTTCCTGTTTTGTTTAGTATAGCCTTTTGTAGAAGGATCTGATGGTATTTTGGGTTTCTTCGGGATCTGATGTTATGTCTCTTTTTTCATTTCTGATTTTTTTAATTAGGTCGCTGTCCCTGTGTCCTCTAGTGAGTCTGGCTAAGGGTTTATCTATCTTGTTGATTTTCTCAAAGAACCAGATCCTCGTTTGGTTGATTCTTTGATTAGTTCTTCTTGTTTCCACTTGGTTGATTTTGCCCCTGAGTTTTATGATTTTCTGTCATCTACTCCTCTTGGGTGAATTTGCTTCCTTTTGTTTTAGAGGTTTTAGGTGTGGTGTCAAGCTGCTAGTGTGTGCTCTCTCTATTTGTTTTATTTTTTTATTTTTTTATTTTTGGAGGCACTCAGAGCTATGAGTTTTCCTCTTAGAAATGCTTTCATTTTGTCCCATAAGTTTGGGTATGTTGTGGCTTCATTTTCATTAAGCTCTAAAGAGTCTTTAATTTCTTTCTTTATTCCTTTCTTGACCAAGGTATCCTTGAGGAGAGTGTTGTTCAGTTACCACATAAATGTTAGCTTTCTATTACTTATGTTGTTATTGAAGATCAGCCTTAGTCCATGGTGATCTGATAGAATGCATGGGACAATTTCAATATTTTTTACCTGTTGAGGCCTCTTTTGTGACCAATTATATGGTCAATTTTGGAGAAGGTACCATGAGATGCTGAGAAGAAGTTATATCCTTTTGTTTTAGGAAAAATATTCTGTAGATATCTGTTAGATCCATTTGTTTCATAACTTCTCTTAGTTTCACTGTGTCCCTGTTTATTTTCTGTTTCCATGATCTGTCCATTGATGAAAGTGGTGTGTTGAAGTCTCCCACTATTTTTGTGTGAGGTGCAATGTGTGCTTTGAGCTTTACTAAAGTTTCTTTAATGAATGTGGCTGCCCTTGTATTTGGAGCACAGATATTCAGAATTGAGTGTTCCTCTTGGAAGATTTTAACTTTGATTGGTATAAAGGGCCTCTCCTTGTCTTTATTGATAACTTTGGGTTGGAAGTAAATTTTATTTGATATTAGAATGGCTACTCCAGCTTGTTTCTTCAGACAGTTTGCTTGGAAAATTGTTTTCCAGCTTTCATTCTGAGATAGTGTCTGTCTTTTTCAATGAGATGGATTTGCTGTAGGCAGCAAAATGTTTGGTTCTATTTGTGTAGCCAGTTATGTTAGTCTATGTCTTTTTATTGGGGAATTGAGTCCATTGATATTAAGAGATATTAAGTAAAAGTAATTGTTGCTTCCTATTATTTTTGTTGTTAGAATTTTCTTTCTGTTCCTGTGGCTGTCTTCTTTTAGATTTGTTGAAGGATTATTTTTTTTCCTTTTTCTGTTATTATCCTTTGAAGGGCTGGATTCCTGGAAAGATATTGTGTGAATTTGGTTTTGTCATGGAATACTTTGGTTTCTCCATCTATGATAATTGAGAGTTTGGCTGGGTATTGTAGCCTGGGCTGGGATTTGTGTTATCTTTGTGTCTGAATAACATCTGTCCAGGATCTTTTGGCTTTCATAGTCTCTGGTGAGAAGTCTGGAATAATTCTAATAGGCCTGCCTTTATATGTTACTTGGCCTTTTTCCCTTGCTGCTTTTAATATTTTGTGTTTATTTAATGCATTTGTTGTTCTGATTATTATGTGTCGGGAGGAATTTCTTTACTGCTCCAATATATTTGGAGTTCTGTAGGCTTCTTGTATGTTCATGGGCATTTCTTTCTTTAGGTTTGGGAAGTTTTCTTCTATAATTTTGTTGAAGATATTTGCTGGCCCTTTAAGTTGAAAATCTTCATTCTCATCTACTCCTATTATCCATAGGTTTGGTCTTCTCATTTTGTCCTGGATTTTCTGGATGTTTTGAGTTAGGATATTTTTGCAGTTTGCATTTTCTTTGATTGTTGTGTCCATGTTCCCTATGGAATCTTCTGCACCTGAGATTCTCTCTTCCATCTCTTGCATTTTGTTGCTGATGTTCGCATCTATGGTTCCTGATTTCTTTCCTAGGGTTTCTATCTCCAGAGTTTTCTGCCTTTGGGTTTTCTTTATTTTTTCTATTTTCCTTTTTAGATCCTGCATGTTTTTGTTCACTTCTATCTCCTGTTTGATACTGTTTTCCTGTAACTCTTTAAGACATTTTTGCCTTTCCTTTTTAAAGGCTTCTAGCTGTTTACCTGTGTTTTCATGTATTTCCTTCTTAAGGTCCTCCAACATCATCATTGGAAGTGATTTTGGATTCATGTCTTTCTTTTCTGATGTGATGGTGTATCCAGGAGTTGTTATGGTGGGAGAGTTTTATTCTGATGATGCCATGTAACCTTGGTTTCTGTTACTGCCGCTCTTCATGTGACTTGCTTGTGCCTTTTAGGACCTGCTCAAGCCTGATCACATATGTACAACTTCCAGTTGATAATGGATTGTTGCTCTGCACAAGCTACTTTTTAGCTTCATTGGTTAGATAATACTCAGCTCATGAGATGCAGGTCAGATTACATGGCAATTTGGTAGCTCATTGTCAAATGTTTAGTTTCTACTGAGACCTAATATCAGGCCAAGAACTGTCACTCAAATAGAGAATCGCTATCTGCAAAAATCATTTGTCCAAAGTACCTAGGGTTTCCTCTGTAATACATGTGTAGGGGCCTGCTAAATGCTCCAAGCAGCATCCCCATCTGCCACTGTCACCTCATGTGCCTAGTCATAGAAAAACATGCACAGCAGCCTGGACCTGTTAAAGAAACTTCTCCTATTTCTGTACCCACACAAAGCTAGCTTCTCTTCAAGTCACTTGGTATATGGTATGCTTACCTTAATCTGTTGTGTGAGCCATTTATTATTATTTTCCCAGTTTCTGACTGTATAATTTGGATATTATACTTATAAGTTGGCAGATATATGCATCAGAACATGGAATATGTTGGAAGAATCAAAAGGAGAGTTAGAAGGGGGCAATAGGAAGATGAACATAAACAGGGTACGTACATAAAATTTTTCAAAGAATAAATAAAACCATTAAAAAACAAACAAATATACAATGACCATAAAATATTGCTATACTAAATTATAAAACAGAAATATTTATATGTACAAAGAAATAAATTTCAAGCCAGAAATTCAACAGGGAATCTACAGCATAATAAGGTATATATCAATTAGAAAAATATCAAATTAAAATTATAAGCTAGAAAGTATTAAAGGGAAAAAATGGATGAATTTAATAGCTTATGCTTAAGAATAATTGGCAAATCAGAAGCCTTGTAAGAAACAATAGAAATAAAGTTTAAGAGGAATAGAAGAGAAAAATAATAATGCTGAAGGCAGAGGTCAGCATAACAGGAGTGTGAATTGGAATCTCAGACTCACAGGGAAGGTAGAAAGAAGCAGAAGATATTTAAACGAATAAAGATGCCAAAACCATACAATGGGAAAAAAAGAAAACATCTTCAACAAATGGTGCTAGTCTAACTGGATGTCTGCATGTAGAAGAATGCAAATAGATACATAATTATCACCCTGCACAAAACTCAAGTCCAAGTAGATCACAGACCTCAACATAAAACCAGATATACTAAATCTAACAGAAAAGAAAGTGGGAATTGTCTTGAATGCATTGGTACAGGAGACAAACTCCTAAGCAGAACACCAGTGGCTCAGGCTCTAAGATTAACAATTGATAAATGTGACCTCATGAAACAGAAAAGCTTCTGTAAGGCAAAACCCACCATCAATAAGACAAAACAACAGTCTACAGAATGGGGAAAGATCTTCACCAACCCTATATCTGACAGAGGGCTCTCCAAAATATATAAAGAACTCAAGAAGTTAGACTCCAAGAAAGCAAATAACCCAATTAAAAATGGGGTACAGAGCTAAACAGAGAATTCTCCACAGAGAAATCTCTACTAGTGGAGAAGCACTTTTAAAAAATCAACATTCTTATTAGTTATCAGGAGAATACAAATCAAAACAACTCTGAGATTCCATCTTAACACCTATCAGAATGGCTAAGATCTAAACTCAGGCGAGGATGTGGAGCAAGGGGAACATTCCTCCAGTGCTAGAGTGGAAACTTGCACAACCACTTTCGAAATCAATTTGGTGGTTTCTTAGAAAATTGGGAATAGCTCTACCTCAAGAGGCAGCTCTACCACTCCTGGACATATACCCAAAAAATCAAGTGTCCATAGTATGTGGATTTATTTCTGTGACTTTGATTCTATTCTGTTGATCAATCTGTCTATATTTATGTCAATATCTTGTGATTTTTTATTACTACTGCTCTGAAGTATAGCTTACAATCAGGGATATGGATACCAACAGAAATTATTTAATTATACAGGATTGTTTTAGCTACCCTGGGTTTTTTGTTTTTCTATATGAAATTGAGAAATGCTCTTTCAAGGTCTGTAATGAATTGTGTTGGAATTTTGATGTGAATTGCATTGAATCTGTAAATTGATTTTGATAAAATGACCATTCTTAGTATGTTACTCCTACCAATCCATGGACAAGGGAAATATTTCCATCCTAATATCTTCCTCAATTTCTTTCTTTAGAGACACAAAGTTCTTGTCATACAGGACTTACACATCATATGTTAGAGTTACACCAAAATATTTTATATTTTTTGTGACTATTGTGAAGAGTGTTGTTCACCTAATTTCTTTCTCAATTTATTTATAATTTTTATACAGGAGAAATATTGATATTTTTTAGCTAAGCTTGTATCTGGCCACTTTGCTGAAGGTGTTTTTTCAGCTGTAGTAATTCTCTGGTAGAATTTTGGGAATCATTTATGTGTACTATTATATGCATGAATAGTGATACCTTGACTTTTTCCTTTCCAATATGTAACTACTCGATCTCCTTTAGTTGTCTTATTTCTCTGGCTAGAACTTCAAGTACTATATTGAATATGTAGGGAGATAGTGGAGAGTCTTGTCTTTTCCCTGATTTTAATGTAATTGCTTTAAGTTTCTTTTCATTTAGCTTGATGTTGGCTATTGGCTTCCTGTATATTGCTTTGATTATGTTTAGGTAAGTTTCTCTAATCAAGTATGAGGAGGGAATTTGGGAGGTTTGGGAGAAAGAAGGGTAATGGGGGGGCATCTCTGATCTCTCTAAGACGGGGTTAGGGGTGGGGTGGGGTGGGGTAAGGGAGAGATGTTACTCTGACTGTTATCTCCCTTTGAAATCCTTATCCCTGCCTTGTCTGACCTCAGTGGGAGAGGATGTACCACCTAGTCCTGCTGCAACTTGATGTGCCAGGGAGAGTTGGTATTCCCGGAGAAAGGGGAGTGGGGGATGAGAGTGGGACTGGGAGGAGAGGAGGGAGGAGAGGCTGTAATCAGGATGTAAAGTGAATAAGCAAATAAGTTAAGGAAAACAACAACAAAAAGAAACTGGATTAATTTCAATTTATTCAAGAACATTGGTTATTTCCATTAAGTACTGTAGTATTATGTATATGAATATAAAAATCCTTTCATCAAAGCAAGGAAGAGAGCACAAAACTGACCTTAAGTCATTGAAGACCTGGAGCACCTATGGGCCTCCCACGAGGTTCTCACAAAACCTACAACCTCCAACCCAAGAGCCTGTGTCTGACAGAGCTGGTATGAGAAAAGGAGACAATCCTTCCCCAGGTTTTAGCCAGACTTTGAGTACACAATGGGATAGTGAGGAGCCCAGTGAAAGCACCTAGTGATTTGGCCTGTGACCCTCTAGCACAATGTTTTGCAGGTCCAGTTGAACATGACATGTTTTCATTGGAAAGGCACATTTATAGTACCTAATGACAGCCCATGTCAAGTGGCATATTGGTTTTGTGTTTGTTTGTTTGTTTGTTTTTTATTGGTAGACATCTCTTTTTTTTCAATTTTTTGTTAGGTATATTCTTCATTTACATTTCAAATGGAATCCTAAAAGTCCCCTATACCCTCCCCCCCTGCCCTGCTATCCTTCCCACCCATTCCCACTTCTTGGTCCTGGCATTCCCCTGTACTGGGGCATATAAAGTTTGCAAAACCAAAGGGCCTCTCTTCCCAATGAGGGTCAAGTAGGCCATCTTCTGCTACATATGCTGCTAGAAACACGAGCTCTGGGGAGTACTGGTTAGTTCATATTGTTGTTCCACCTATAGGGTTGCAGACCCCTTGAGCTCCTTGGGTACTTTCTCTAGCTACTCCATTGGGGGCCCTGTGTTCCATCCAATAGATGACCATGAGCATCCACTTCTGTATTTGCCAGGCACTGGCATAGCCTCGCAAGAGACAACTATATCAGGGTCCTTTCAGCAAAATCTTGCTGGCATATGCAATAGTGTCTGTTTGGTGGCTGATTATGGGATGGATCCCTGGGTGGGGCAGTTTCTGGATGGTAATCCTTTTGTCTCAGCTCCAAGCTTGTCTCTGTAATTCCTTCCATGGGTATTTTGTTCTCTATTCTAAGGAGGAATGAAATATCCACGTGTTGGTCTTTGTTCTTGATTTTCTTGTGTTTTGCAAATTGTATCTTGTTGGGAACTAAAATGGGGTCCCAGGGGAAAGAGTGGGAAGGAGAAGACCCACACCCTAACAGAGTTCCACCTATGCTCTTGTCAGTCAGGTGTGGGAGGGTTGCTATCTACCTTCCACTCATTCCCGGGTGGGCATCCAAGCCTTTGACACAGTCTTCTGGGTGTGGCAAGGGGCAGGCAGTCCTACCTGGGATTCCTGGAGCTACTTTGCTAAAGCCACCAGGGTTATGGGAGAGAGGGATGAGAGAAGAGGCTCCCAACACCTGTGAGAGTGAGCACAGCGGATCTAGATGAGCAGAGACTGGCTATGGTTTTAGAACTTTATTGTAGAAAGGCAGGGAGAAAGAGAGAAGGTAGAAAAGAGAGAGAGACAGAGAGAAAGGGCTAGAAAGAAAGAGAGTTAGAGGGAGAGAAAAGAGGAGAGGAGAGAGGAGAAGACAAAGAGAGGGGAGAGGGGCTGAGAGTGAGGGGTAAGAGGTAAGAGAGTGAGAAGTAAGTAAGATACAAGTAAGAGAGCAAGCAGGGGCTGAACAACCCTTTTTATGGCCTTTACTGTTGCTAGGTAACTGGGGAGGAGTTTAGCCTGAAGGTCAGAAGCTTGGGCCATTGCCTACATGACTTCTAGCCATGCTTCTCTTGTAAGGGCTGTGGGGGTCGGTAACTAAGGCAGGAGCCAGAGTTCCAGGAGCATGAGGGAAATTCACTCCTACTATGTCATGAAGGTGAATTATCACCATTTTTGAGGTTCAGACCTCAGCTTAACTGGAGACCAGCCTGTCTGTGCATAGCCCAATAACCCACAGTATCTTGGGTATTCTAAGTTTCTGGGCTAATATCCACTTACCAGTGAGGGCATATCTAGTGACTTTTGTGATTGTGCTACCTCACTCAGGATGATGCCCTCCAGGTCCATCCATTTGCCTAGGAATTTCATAAATTCATTCTTTTTAATAGCTGAGTAGTACTCCATTGTGTAAATGTACCACATATTCTGTATCCATTCTTCTGTTGAGGGGCATCTGGATTCTTTACAGCTTCTGGCTATTATAAATAAGGCTGCTATGAACATAGTGGAGCATGTGTACTTATTACCAGTTGGAACATCTTCTGGGTATATGCCCAGGAGAGGTATTGCTGCATCATCCAGTAGTACTATGTCCAATTTTCTGAGGAACTGCCAGACTGATTTCCAGAGTGGTCGTACAAGCTTGCAATCCCATCAGCAATGGAGGAGTGTTCTTCTTTCTCCACATCCTTGCCAGTATCTGCTGTCACCTGAATTTTTGATCTTAGCCATTCTGACTGGTGTGTGGTGGAATCTCAGGGTTGTTTTGATTTGCATTTTCCTGATGATTAAGGATGTTGAACATTTTTTCAGGTGCTTCTTAGCCATTCAGTATTCCTCAGTTAAGAATTCTTTGTTTAGCTCTGTACCCCATTTTTAATGGGGCTATTTGAATTTATGGAGTCTAGCTTCTAAGCTCTTTGTTTATATAATACAAATATATAAATACAAATACTAATATATTGGATATTAGTTCCCTAAGAGATTTAGGGTTGGGAAAAATCCTTTCCCACTCTGTTGGTGGCCTTTTTGTCTTATTGACAGAGACACAAATTTATAGAGGAGTAAGTGGGGAAAAGCCTCGAAGATATGGGCACAGGGGAAACATTCCTGAACAGAACGGCAATGGCTTGGGCTGTAAAATCAAGAATCGACAAATGGGACCTCATAAAATTGCAAAGCTTCTGTAAGGCACATTGTTTTTGACAAATCAGTTTCCTTTAGACTACACCTTCAAGCCACTTAAGGTTGCGTTTACAACAAAAATTTATCATCTAAATATCAACAGTAATGGCAGCATTTATCTTGATAATCTCAGATCACAGTGTCTCCTGCTTTAACTATTTCTAATGTTCATTTATCCATTTGTTCACTGCTATGTGATCCAAACCCTGATGACCTCCTAGTGCCAGAGACTGCACAGATCTAAAACAAATAGTGATAAATACAACAGAATATCTTGGGAATGGACTCAGAAGTATGCCATGTGATGTTACCTTAAAGTCAGAATAACTTGCATTTTATAGCTGGAATAAACTTCAAATTCCTATTCCTTTTTTTGACCTCATGTTTTTCTTTTTTTTTCTTTTTGTTTATTTCCCTCCTTTCATTCACATGTTTATCTAAGAGACTTAAATTCTTTCAGCTTTAGACAATAACTACTTTTAGAATCTGCAAAGTAGTTACAAGAAAACAGTTGCCCAAGATTCAGAATCTTTTTAAAAAACTGGAGCTTGTCCAGATACATATGTAGCCAAGGATGAGACAGTGTTTGAGACAGTGTTTGAGACAGTGTTTCTCTGTGTAGCCACATCTGTTGTGGAACTCACTTTGTAAATCAGGCTGGCCTCAAACTCACAGAGATCTACATGCCTCTGCCTCTTGAGTGCTAGTATTAAAGGCATATGCCACCACTGCCTGGCTAAAATAATATTTTTAAAATAACATGGTTACATGCTAAATTCACAAGGGGTGGATAAGCCTATATTGATAGATAATTTCACAGAATCTAGAAACACCCTGAGGAAAAATGGTTGTGCATGCCTGGGGCCAGGGAGAAGTTAATTTCTTTGGTTATCGAAGGAGGGAGACCTAATCTAATTGCCTAATGTATGAAAAGAAGTGAAGTACCTGAGCTCATCTCCTGTTGGTTCCTAAATGCAAAAGCAATGAGACCAGCTAGCCTCCTGTTTCTTCCATTTCTATTGCCACATCTTCTCTGCTATGATGGATTGTCTTCCTTAAACTGATTGCCAAAATCATCTCTTATTTTCTTAAATTGTTTCTTGTTGGTTATTTTGACACATCTATGAGAAAAGGAACTAATATAGTATGGACATGGTGGTGACTTGGAAAAGTTATGGAGTTACATGTGATGACCTTGGTCTGACCAGGAAGAGACAGGGCCAGATAGTCCAGGTGTCTAAACACAAAAAATTAAATAGATATGTCTTAGATAACTGAGAGCCCTATGTGTTTAACAAGCAATTGGGGCATACCAGGGCTTACAAATAAATGCTCTATATGATCCATGTTTCACCTTCTACTTTCCTTCATTGTTATATCCTCCCCCATCACATAAAGAAAATATCACACACACACACACACACAGACAGACAGATAGACAGACACACACACACACACACACACACAGAGAAAGAGAGAGAGAGAGAGAGAGAGAGAGAGAGAGAGAGAGAGAGAGAGTCAAACAACATTTAATTCCTGTGTAGCAACAAGGACATCTTGCATGCAGTTCAGTCTGGTTAAGGAATGGGAGAAGCAAAATGAGGCTTTAGTCAATGATAGAGGAAGGAAGGGATTTAGATGGGTCTTGAGGCTTTGAAGATGAAGTATTAACCAGGCTGCTTGAAAGATCGCTGTGTCTTCCCTTTTGATGACCCCAAGCACAGAGTACATCTCCGTTGTCTTCATATTCTTTTTCACTTTCTGAGGAGCTTTCACCAAAAGCATGTTGCTTTTCATAAACAAAACAACATTTGGATGAGCGATGGCCCAAGTGTTCATTGTCAATAGTGTCACTAGACCACCCAAATTTATTGCCTGACTTCCCCTTCTCTAACTTGTTGGACATATTACTACTTTTTAGCTTATCACCCAGCACAACTATGGGATCTGAGATGGATCTTCAGTCAGCTTAGGTGTTGAGTCTTCCATAGCAGAACTGGAAGCCTGGCAGAGGAGAGAAATCAATATATCCAAAGAGTCTGAGGAAATAGGAATTTGAACTCAAGTCAGAGTCACAATTAAAATTTAATGTTGCAATTATTTTTATCTTAGAATTCATACACAACTTACTCTTGTTTCTCAGTTGTTGTTTGTTCAAAGTCATATCTTGAGATCACAGAAAATAATTTGGTTATAAGGGAAATGGTAGAAAGAAAATTTGGGGGGGCGAGAGCCACAGAGCCTCTGAGGCGGCGCCATTTTCGGCTACAGACAACCTGCCACCTTCCTGGTCAGAGCACAGGTGTCCGCACAGCCCGGGAGGCTTCTGCCTCACTTTCCGCGGGGGTCACCTTGGTTCTGAGACCCCGCGGCCAGCGGTCTGCGGGTGAGAGTGTGGAACACAGAGGCCAGCAGCTTCTGGAACGGGCGAGAGCCACAGAGCCTCTGAGGCGGCGCCATTTCCGGCTCCAGACAACCAGCCACCTTCCTGGTGAGAGCACAGGGGTCCACCCGGCCCGAGAGAGAAATCTGGAACCATAGATGAGAGCATCAGCAACAGAATACAAGAAATGGAAGAGAGAATCTCAGGTGCAGAAGATTCCATAGAGAACATCGGCACAACAATCAAAGAAAATGGAAAATGCAAAAAGATCCTAACTCAAAACATCCAGGAAATCCAGGACACAATGAGAAGACCGAACCTACGGATAATAGGAGTGGATGAGAATGAAGATTTTCAACTCAAAGGACCAGCAAACATCTTCAACAAGATTATTGAAGAAAACTTCCCAAATCTAAAGAAAGAGATACCCATGAATATACAAGAAGCCTACTGAACTCCAAATAGACTGGACCAGAAAAGAAATTCCTCCCGACACATAATAATCAGAACAACAAATGCACTAAATAAAGATAGAATACTAAAAGCATTAAGGGAAATAGCTCAAGTAACATATAAAGGCAAGCCTATCAGAATTACACCAGATTTTTCACCAGAGACTATGAAAGCCAGAAGAGCCTGGACAGATGTTATATAAAGACACTAAGAGAACACAAATTCCAGCCCAGGCTACTATACCCAGCCAAACTCTCAATTACCATAGATGGAGAAACCAAAGTATACCACGACAAAACTAAATTCACCCATTATCTCTCCACGAATCCAGCCCTTCAAAGGATAATAACAGAAAAAAACCAATACAAGGATGGGAACCACACCCTAGAAAAAACAAGAAGATAATCCCTCAACAAAACTAAAAGAAGACAGCCACAAGAACAGAATGCCAACTTTAACAACAAAAACAACAGGAATCAACAATTACATTTCCTTAATATCTCTTAATATCAATGGTCTCAACTCCCCCATAAAAAGACATAGACTAACAGACTGGCTACACAAACAGGACCCAACATTCTGCTGCTTACAGGAAACCCATCTCAGGGAAAAAGACAGACACTTCCTCAGAGTGAAAGGCTGGAAAACAATTTTCCAAGCAAATGGTCTGAAGAAACAAGCTGGAGTAGCCATTTTAATATCGGATAAAATCGACTTCCAACCCAAAGTTATTAAAAAAGACAAGGAGGGACACTTCTTACTCATCATAGGTAAAATCCTCCAAGTGGAACTATCAATTCTGAATATCTACACTCCAAATGCAAGGGCAGCCACATTCATTAAAGACACTTTAGTAAAGCTCAAAGCACACGTTGCACCTCACACAATAATAGTGGGAGACTTCAACACACCACTTTCATCAATGGACAGATCGTGGAAACAGAAACTAAACAGGGACACAGTGAAACTAACAGAAGTTATGAAACAAATGGACCTGACAGATATCTACAGAACATTTTATCCTAAAACAAAAGGATATACCTTCTTCTCAGCACCTCACGGGACCTTCTCCAAAATTGACCATATAATTGGTCACAAAACAGGCCTCAACAGATACAAAAATATTGAAATTGTCCCATGTATCCTATCAGACCACCATGGCCTAAGACTGATCTTCAATAACAACATAAATAATGGAAAGCCAACATTCACATGGAAACTGAACAACACTCTTCTCAATGATACCTTGGTCAAGGAAGGAATAAAGAAAGAAATTAAAGACTTTTTAGAGTTTAATGAAAATGAAGCCACAACGTACCCAAACCTATGGGACACAATGAAAGCATTTCTAAGAGGGAAACTCATAGCTCTGAGTGCCTCCAAGAAGAAACGGGAGAGCACATACTAGCAGTTTGACAACACATCTAAAAGCTCTAGAAAAAAAGGAAGCAAATTCACCCAAGAGGAGTAGACGGCAGGAAATAATCAAACTCAGGGGTGAAATCAACCAAGTGGAAACAAGAAGAACTATTCAAAGAATTAACCAAACGAGAAGTTGGTTCTTTGAAAAAAATCAACAAGATAGATAAACCCTTAGCTAGACTCACTAAAGTGCACAGGGACAAAATCCTAATTAACAAAATCAGAAATGAAAAGGGAGACATAACAACAAATCCTGAAGAAATCCAAAACACCATCAGATCCTTCTACAAAAGGCTATACTCAACAAAACTGGAAAACCTGGACGAAATGGACAAATTTCTGGACAGATTCCAGGTACCAAAGTTGAATCAGGATCAAGTTGACCATCTAAACAGTCCCATATCACCTAAAGAAATAGCAGCAGTTATCAATAGTCTCCCAGCCAAAAAAAGCCCAGGACCAGACGGGTTTAGTGCAGAGTTCTATCAGACCTTCAAAGAAGATCTAATTCCAGTTCTGCACAAACTATTTCACAAAATAGAAGTAGAAGGTACTCTACCCAACTCATTTTATGAAGCCACTATTACTCTGATACCTAAACCACAGAAAGACCCAACAAAGATAGAGAACTTCAGACCAATTTCTCTTATGAATATCGATGCAAAAATCCTCAATAAAATTCTCGCTAACCGAATCCAAGAACACATTAAAGCAATCATCCATCCTGACCAAGTAGGTTTTATTCCAGGGATGGTTTAATATACGAAAATCCATCAATGTAATCCATTATATAAACAAACTCAAAGACAAAAACCACATGATCATCTCGTTAGATGCAGAAAAAGCATTTGACAAGATCCAACACCCATTCATGATAAAAGTCTTGGAAAGATCAGGAATTCAAGGCCCATACCTAAACATGATAAAAGCAATCTACAGCAAACCAGTAGCCAACATCAAAGTAAATGGAGAGAAGCTGGAAGCAATCCCACTAAAATCAGGGACTAGACAAGGCTGCCCACTCTCTCCCTACCTTTTCAACATAGTACTTGAAGTATTAGCCAGAGCAATTCGACAACAAAAGGAGATCAAGGGGATACAAATTGGAAAAGAGGAAGTCAAAATATCACTTTTTGCAGATGATATGATAGTATATATAAGTGACCCTAAAAATTCTACCAGAGAACTCCTAAACCTGATAAACAGCTTCGGTGAAGTAGCTGGATATAAAATAAACTCAAACAAGTCAATGGCCTTTCTCTATACAAAGAATAAACAGGCTGAGAAAGAAATTAGGGAAACAACACCCTTCTCAATAGTCACAAATAATATAAAATATCTTGGCGTGACTCTAACTAAGGAAGTGAAAGTTCTATATGATAAAAACTTCAAATCTCTGAAGAAAGAAATTAAAGAAGATCTCAGAAGATGTAAAGATCTCCCATGCTCATGGATTGGCAGGATCAACATTGTAAAAATGGCTATCTTGGCAAAAGCAAACTACAGATTCATTGCAATCCCCATCAAAATTCCAACTCAATTCTTCAACGAATTAGAAGGAGCAATTTGCAAATTCATCTGGAATAACAAAAAACCTAGGATAGTAAAAAGTCTTCTCAAGGATAAAAGAACCTCTGGTGCAATCACCATGCCTGACCTAAAGCTTTACTACAGAGCAATTGTGATAAAAACTGCATGGTACTGGTATAGAGACAGACCAGTAGACCAATGGAATAGAATTGAAGACCCAGAAATGAACCCACACACCTATGGTCACTTGATCTTCGACAAGGGAGCTAAAACCATCCAGTGGAAGAAAGACAGCATTTTCAGCAATTGGTGCTGGCACAACTGGTTGTTACCGTGTAGAAGAATGCGCATCGATCCATACTTATCTCCTTGTACTAAGGTCAAATCTAAGTGGATCAAGGAACTTCACATAAAACCAGAGACACTGAAACTTATAGAGGAGAAAGTGGGGAAAAGCCTTGAAGATATGGGCACAGGGGAAAAATTCCTGAACAGAACAGCAATGGCTTGTGCTGTAAGATCGAGAATTGACAAATGGGACCTAATGAAACTCCAAAGTTTCCGCAAGGCAAAAGACACCGTCAATAAGACAAAAAGACCGCCAACAGATTGGGAAAGGATATTTACCTATCCTAAATCAGATAGGGGACTAATATCCAACATATATAAAGAACTCAAGAAGGTGGACTTCAGAAAATCAAATAACCCCATTAAAAAATGTGGCTCAGAACTGAACAAAGAATTCTCAGGTGAGGAATACCAAATGGCAGAGAAGCACCTGAAAAACTGTTCAACATTCTTAATCATCAGGGAAATGCAAATCAAAACAACCCTGAGATTCCACCTCACACCAGTCAGAATGGCTAAGATCAAAAATTCAGGTGACAGCAGATGCTGGCGTGGATGTGGAGAAAGAGGAACACTCCTCCATTGTTGGTGGGATTGCAGCCTTGTACAACCACTCTGGAATCAGTCTGGCGGTTCCTCAGGAAATTGGACATAGTACTACCGGAGGATCCAGCAATACCTCTCCTGGGCATATATTTAGAAGATGCCCCAACTGGTAAGAAGGACACATGCTCCACTATGTTCATAGCAGCCTTATTTATAATAGCCAGAAGCTGGAAAGAACCCAGATGCCCCTCAACAGAGTAATGGATACAGAAAATGTGGTAACATCTACACAATGAAGTACTACTCAGCTATTAAAAAGAATGAATTTATGAAATTCCTAGCCAAATGGATGGACCTGGAGGGCATCATCCTGAGTGAGGTAACACATTCACAAAGGAACTCACTGATAAGTGGATATTAGCCCAAAACCTAGGATACCCAAGATATAAGATACAATTTCCTAAACACATGCAACTCAAGAAAAATGAAGACTGAAGTGTGGACACTATGCCCCTCCTTATAAGTGGGAACAAAACACCCTTGGAAGGAGTTACAGAGACAAAGTTTGGAGCTGAGATGAAAGGATGGTCCATGTAGAGACTTCCATATCCAGGGATCCACCCCATAATCAGCATCCAAACGCTGACACAATTGCATACACTAGCAAGATTTTATCGAAAGGACCCAGATGTAGCTGTCTCTTGTGAGACTATGCCGGGGCCTAGCAAACACAGAAGTGTATGCTCAGAGTCAGCTAATGGATGGATCACAGGGCTCCCAATGGAGGAGCTAGAGAAAGTAGCCAAGGAGTTAAAGGGATCTGCAACCCTATAGGCGGAACAACATTATGAACTAACCAGTACCCCGGAGCTCTTGACTCTAGCTGCATATGTATCAAAAGATAGCCTAGTCGGCCATCACTGGAAAGAGAGGCCCATTGGACACGCAAACTTTATATGCCCCAGTACAGGGGAACGCCAGGGCCAAAAAGGGGGAGTGGGTGGGTAGGGGATTGGGGGTGGGTGGGTATGGGGGACTTTTGGTATAGCATTGGAAATGTAAATGAGCTAAATACCTAATAAAAATGTGAAAAAAAAGAAAATTTGGGTCTGACTATTTCAATTTCCTCCTGTCAAATGAAAAGGCAAATGCTACCTCTAAATACATATCTTTGTGAAAAGACTAGAGAAAGCACCACATGGATTTTAACTTCTGATTTTACTTGAATAATAACAACAGATACACATGATCATTATTTATTTCTGCCATATAAGTGATTCTCTGAGTAAGTCTATGGCCTCCTATGTGAACGGATGAGGGTTTGAAGATATGGCTAGAAAAGAACTCAAGTGCCAGGATACAATGGGAATCCAAATTTCATACTAGAATCCTTCAAGAATTATTAATTTATTGTACAAAGAATGTAATTTACTGTGTATCTAAATTTTAATGACATACCAATATGACGGCAGGAAATGGATAGTTTAGAGACTTTGGAGGTTAGTTATTAATATAGATGAGTAAATAAGCATGAACCAATGTCAGTAGTGGTGATAAACAGAACGAAGACAATTGTAGATAATTTGGTCACTGAAAGGGAAAATTACTTGTTATTAAGGGTGGACATAAATTAGAATGGGGGCAACATCAGACCTGATACAGAGGAGGACAAGACCAGGCCAGAAAAGTTAGCAAACTAATAACCATTGAAAATCAGAATCCTTGGGTTTTAAGTGGCCCACTTTATAACATACCCATTTAATTAGAATCTCCAACAGGTCTTTCTGGTCTTATCTAGGTATTTTGTCAGCAGACATCCTTAGGAGAACAGTTTTGCTGTGGCTTTGTTGTGCTTGCTTCCATGACAACTAAAGACACAAATAGAATGTATTGTTTCTATCCCCCAAGAGACCTACCTTTGAGTAGTCAACCTACGGATTGACTAGCAAAATAGTTTACCTTATACATTCTTGTGTCATGAGGGACGAGACCTTTACAAAATAAATAAATTGAATTTAAAAACCCCACAGCCTTAAGTCATTTTAATTCCTGTCAGTGCTTGGCAAGGCCTGAGAATTTCATCTACATTATGGATCTGTTAAAGCTCTGGTCCTCAAATTTAGGTGTCAGAACTTCTTGAGAAAATTTTCATCAGTGTATAATTATTGAATAAAGCAATGGGTTTCATAAGGCTGCCTTGTTTATATATATCACTTACTTTGACTATATTCACTTTCCATTACTTTCTTCTATCTCCCACAAGTGTCCTTTTCCATGTATAATACATTTTTTAAAATAACATGTCCTCAGTTCCAACCCAGAAAGTCTAAAATCCAAACCTGCTATAAATCTTTTAATGTTTTACATTCTAAAAGTATGACTGAAAAGTGGTTTGGAAACATTGTGTGGGTCAACATGTTGTTGGCCAAACAAAATATATCAGCAGCCAAAATTTAGCTCATGATCCTAAAGCATACAATACCAGTAGACTTTAAGTTTTTATTTAATTCTTTTAAAATGTATGTGGGTGACATCTATGGTAAAATTTTAAATGATATCTGTTTAGGTAACTTTAGAATAATACAAATAAAAATATTTAAAAATAACAGGTCCTCAATGACAACATTTTACATTGTCACAAGTTTATTGAATCTCAATTATGAACATTGGCAAAGAATTATTAATTAAACAAGAAGCCTGCTTGAGAGCAAAGCACCTTTTTACTTGTATTCATCTGGGTTTTTTTTTTCTTTTTGTTATATAGTTCAGTTCATGTTTTGGTTCATGCAGACATCATTGCAGTTAGCACATAGAAATATTCCAACCTCTCAAACTATCTCTTCCTACCCACATTATTAAAAATCTTCTTGATCCCTGGCAATAATGATTTGTGCTCCATCTGTATAAATTCATTATCTATATAATGCATTGTAAAGGAATTATAGTCATTTTGAAATTGGATTTTTTTCACTCTCTGTAATGCCCCTGAAACTTATTCAATTACTGTTTCTTCTTTATTATTGCTGACTAGTGTTGCATTTATAAATTAACAAAGTTGTTGAAGATATTTAGGTTGTTTTCATTTTTGAAACTATCATGAATAAAGTTATAGTCAATACTCATACAAGACTTGTCAGAAAGCATAAGTTTTCCTACTTCTAGAATAAATGCCTAAAGGATGTGGCAACACTTGTTTGTTTTGTTTGTTTATTAGATATTTTCTTTAGTTACATTTCAAATGTTATTCCCTTCCCTAGTTTTCCCTCCAAAAACACTCTATTCCTTCCCCCTTTCCCCTGCTCAAGAACCCACCCACTCCCACTTCCTTGAACTGTCTGTCCCCTGTACCGGGGCTTAGAACAACACAGGACCAAGGGCCTCTTTTCCCATTGATGACCAACTAGGTCATCGTCTGCTACATATGCATGAGTAGGCCCTCTCTGTAATTTCTTTGATTGGTTGTTTAGTCCCAGGGAGCTCAGGGGTGCTGGTTCATTCATATTGTTGTTCCTCCTAGGGGAATGCAAATCCTTTCAGCTTCTTGGGAACTTTCTTTAGCTCCTTCAATGGGGATCCTGTGCTCCTTCTAATGGATGACTGTGAGCATCCACTTCTGTATTAGTCAGGCACTGGTAGAGCCTCTCAGGAGACAGCTATATCAGGCTCCTGTCAGCAAGCTCTTGTTGGCATCCACAATAGTGTCTAGTTTTGGTGTTTCTTTTCGGGATGGATCCCCAGGTAGGACAGTCTCTGGATGATCATTCCTTCAGTCCCTGCTTCACACTTTGTCTCTGTAACTGCTTCCTTTGGCATTTTGTTTCCCCTTCTAAAAAAGACCAAAGTGTCTACACTTTGGTCTTCCTTCTTGAGTTTCATGTGCTTTGCGAATTGTATCTTGGATATTCTGAGCTTCTGGGCTAATATCCACGTATGAGCGAGTGCACAACAGGTGAGTTCTTTTGTGATTGTGTTACCTCACTCAGGATTATATCTTCCAGATCCATCCATTAGCCTAAGAATTTCATAAATTCATAGTATATATACTATCATATGCATAATAGTATATATAAGTGATACTAAAAGTTTCACCAGAGAACTCCTAAACCTGATAAACAGCTTCAGTGAAGTAGCTGGATATAAAATTAACTCAAACAAATCAATGGCCTTTCTCTACACAAAGGATAAAGAGGCTGAGAAAGAAATTAGGGAAACAACACCCTTCACAATAGTTACAAATAATATAAAATACATTGGTGTGACTCTAACTAAGGAAGTGAAAGATCTGTATGATAAGAACTTCAAGTCTCTGAAGAAAGAAATCAAAGAAGATCTCAGAAGATGAAAAGATCTCCCATGCTCATGGATTAACAGGATCAGTATAGTAAAAATGGCTAAAAATACCTAAACGTCTATAGGAATTCACTGACAGAAAGGAAAGGTGATGCTCAAAGTCTCAGGGCAGTGCTACAATGCATAGGCAAGCGATACCATTTAAATGGAGAGATTAAAAAAATCAATTCTTCACCCATAAACCAGAACCAATTATTCAATATGGCCAAGTACCATGTTTTATTAGAGTTATTTCTGAATTAGATAATTGAACAGGATTCTAACCTAGATAACAAATTTTATCTAAAACATTTTGTAGACCAAAAAGCATGCTTTGAGCCCTCCTTAAATAAAAAGGCCCATAGCGTATGAAACTAATCAACCATAGATCCTATATTTACTCCACCAATCCTCAGTTTATGCTCTTTGTCCTTGTTGGGATTTTATTTATGTGAACAGACATCATGACCATGGCAAGTATTATAAAGGACAATATTTAATTGGGGCCGGCTTACAGGTTCAGAGGTTCAGGCCATTATCATTGTATTAGTCAGTGTTCTCTGGAGCCCCTTCAAGATCTAACACAAAAGCCTATGACTCCAGTGTCAAGATCCAAACCAAAGGCACATTGTCTTCATGCTTCAATATCGGGCTCACAGGTTTGCCCTCCATTTCTAGATTGAAGTTCATTGCAAACATACTCAAGTTGACAACCAAGAATAGTCGTCACAATGTGTATGGAGAGAGTAAACATCCTTATATTCCTCTGTTTAGTGAAATTGCTTAGAGTTTTTCTCCATTTAAATTGATATTGGCTATATATAGGCTTACTGTAAACTGCCTTTATAGTGTAGAGGTATATCCAGTTTTACCCCTAGTTTCTTCAGGACTGTTATTTTGAAAGAATTTTAAACTTAGGCAGTTTCTGCAGCAAAGTGGTAGTAAAGCACATCTTTAATCCCAGCAGCTGGGAAGCAGAGGCAGTTGGATCTCTGTGAGTTCAAGGACATCCTGGTCTACAGAATGAGATCCAAGACTGCCTGGACTACACAGAGAAACCCTATCTCAAAAAACCAAAACCAAATGAGATAAAACAAACACAATTTTTTTTGCATCTAATGAAATGATCTTCTGTCTTGTCTTTTAGTCCGTTTATGTGATAGATATGTATTAGATTTACATATGTTGAACCATCTCTGAATCTTCAAGATGAGGCCAACTTTATTATGGTTGATAACTTTTGATGTATTCTTGAATATGTTTTGGAAGTATTTTCTTGAGAAGTGTATTTATGATCATAAAGGATATTGGTCTATAATTTTATGTTGAGTCTTTTTGTGGTTTTGGTAACAGTAATTGCCATACCCACTCCAGTAAAAACTGCATGGCAAGCCCAAAAGCTTGGACGCAGACCCAAGCCAAAAAGTTTCACAAAAAATTAGTCTCCTGGAGCATTGGCTTCCCATAGCACGAATGCTCCAAACTTGTCCTTGCATTAGTCGGTGAATGGATCTGTGTGCTTTCTTTCAGTTTTGTTTTATTATATGTGCCTCCAATGAATGATTTGTCAAATACCTAAATTAGGTTGAACTTTGCTTTCTGGCCTCCACCAATGTCCTAGGCAATTCTTGAGCTGACCCTGTGCTTACAATTTAGTAAGAATGTTACCTATTCACACAAATTGCCTCCAATATTGAAAGAGAGATAGTGAGTGAAATCAGGCATTACTATCTATTACATAGAGTTAGAAATTTCAGAGCAAGCTTAGCAAAATAAGTTTAGAATTCTTATTATAGCTATGTATGGCAGACTACATCACTTAATAGAAGAAAGTCCCCCACAAAATCACTTAGAATAACAGCCAAGTCACTCCCATATACAGGAATTTACAATGGTTTAGGAAGAAGATCGGGCTGTGGTTTAAAGAGGAACTAGAGTATTGCATTATTCATGAGAAGTCTAGTTAGAGCAGAACTTCCTACTTAGAACTATGACTTGGGGGTGAAAGTCCTTGCCCCCGGGAGCATGATGACCTCACACCTGGTTTCTAAGTATATAGCTGACCTTAGATAGAGCTGACTTTGTCTCAGTTGTTATATTGCCTAGTTCCTGCTAGTCTTTATGTATCCATTCCTCTGTTTTGTGTAAAGAGTCATTAAGCATCGGGTAATCTCTATGTACCTTGGCTGATGTGTCACCTAACTTCCTTATTTTCTTCTGTATTAAAAGTCTGATGCTCGCTTTGAGAAATTTAATTCAGATCAACACTCCCTTGTGTTTGTGTCTGTTTTTCACCCTGATGACTCCTTGCTCACCTGAATACCAGGACCTTGGTTCCCCACAGGTTGAGGGGCCAACGGAGTCCAGTCCATGGCAAGTAATAATGGCTTTGAAAAAATTAAGACATACCCCTTCATTTTAAATTTTGTGAAATAATTTGAGGCATATTGTCATGAACTCTCCTTTGAAAATCTTGTAAAATTCTGTGCAACATTAATCTGTCCCTGGACCATGGGTTATTTAATTCTGTTTCACTAAGGGATGTTTATAGATCAATCTGAAATTTTTTATTTCAATTTAATTTAATTTTGGTAGGTCATATGTATCAAGAAATCTATCAGTTTCTTTGCGGATTTCCACTATAGTAGGATATACATTTTTGAAGTATGTCTATATGGTTTTTTGAATTTTCTAGATGAATGTGGTGGTGTCTCTGACTTCATAATCTCATTTTTATTCATTTGGACTCTCTTTTAGTTAATTTGTCTAAAAGCTGGTTAATCTTGGTGCTTTTATAAAGGACTTATTTATTTATTTGATTTATGTATGAGTGCTCTATCTGCATGTACACCCTCATACCAGAAAAGGGCATCAGAACCTAGTATAGATGGTTGTGAGCCACCATGTGGTTGCTGGGAATTGAACTCAGGACCTCTCGAAAATCAGCTAGTATTCTTAACTGCTGAGATATCTCTCCAGCCCTTCTTGCTTTTTTTTTTAAACAGGAAACCAAATTCTTCATTTAATTGGTTCTTTGTCTTTGTTACTGTTTTTGTTTCTATCCCTTTAGTTTCATTCCTGAGTTTATTTTATCTCATATATTCTCTGTAAGGATTGTATTTTCTTGTTTTTTTCTTTTTCTTTCTCTTTTTCTTTTCCTTTTTCTCTTTCTTTTCTTTCTTTCTTTCTTTCTTTCTTAATTTCTTAATTTTTTCTTTATTTTTTCTTTTCTTTTTTTTTTTCTGTGGGGAAGTCTTTTGTGTTTCTTATTTTTAGTTAGATATTTACTTTATTTACATTTCAAATGTTATTCCCTTTCCTAGTCCCCTCTGAAAATCCCCTCTCCTCTTCCCCCGCCCCCGGCTACCCCAACCCACCCACTCCTCCTTCCTGGCCCTGGCATTCCCCTATACTGTAACATATAATCTTCACAAGACCAAGAGCCTCTCCTCCCATTGATGAACGGCTAGGCCATCCTCTGCTACATTTACAGGTAGAGCCACAAGTTCCTCCCTGTGTTTTCTTTTATTGGTGGTTTATTCCCAGGGAGCTCTGGGGTTACTGGTTAGTTCATATTGGTGTGACTCCTATGGTTCTGCAGCCCCCTTCAGCTACTTGGGTACTTTTTCCAGCTCCTTTATTAGGGAACCTATGCTCCGTCTAATGGACAACTGTGAGCATCCACTTCTGTATTAGTCAGGTACTAGCAGAGCTTCTCAGGAGAGTGCTATATCAGGCTCCTGTCAGCAAGCTCTTGTTGGCATCTGCAAAAGGGTCTGCATTTGCTGGTTGTTTATGGGATGATCCCCAGATGAGACAGTATCTGGATAGTAGTTCCTTTAGTCTCTGCTCTGAACTTTGTCTCTGTAACTCCTTCCATGGGTATTTTGTTCCCCCTTCTAAGAAGAATCAACGTATCCACACTTTGGTTTTCCTTCTTCTTGAGTTTCAATGTGTTTTTCAAATTGTATTTTGGATATTCTGAGTTTCTGGGCTAATATGCACTTATCAGTGAGTGAATATATGTGTGTTCTTTTGTGATTCAGTTACCTCAGAATGATATCCTCCAGAGCCATCCATTTGCCTAAAAACTTCATAAATTCATTGTTTTTAATAGCTGAGTAGTACTCCATTGGGTAAATGTACCACTTTTCTGTATCCATTCTTCTGTTGAGGAAAATCTGGGTCTTTTCCAGCTTCTGGCTATTATAAATAAGGCTGCTATGAATATAGTGGAGCATGCATCCTATTACAAGTTGGAACATCTTCTGGATATATGCCCAGGAGTGTCAACCTGTCTTTTTATTGAAGAATTGTAACTATTAGTATTGAGAGTTATTTATGAGAAGTGTTTGTTAATTCTTATTATTGTGTTATTATTGTTGTCTTGTTCTTGCTTAAACTTATTTTGGTTAAATGGTCTGGGCTGTGTATTCCTTGCATCTTTTTGGGTGTATTTACACTTCTTTTCATGCAGAATTTTTCTTTCTAGTTTCTTCTGTAGTACTGAATTGCTGGATAGATATTACTTAAATATAATAATATTTGTTTTTTAAATCAGGAAATGGTCTTATTTCTCCACTGATTATAATTGATAGTTTGCTAGGTGTTGTGGTGCTGGCTGGCATTTTTTGGTCTTTCATAATGTGTAGACCATTTGCCCAGGCCCTTTGAGCATTCAAAGTCTCCATTAAAATCAGGTTTTATTATAGTGGGCCTGACTTTATATATAACTTGGTCTTTTTCCCTTGCAGATTTCATATCATTTCTTTGTTCTGTACATTTAAGTGTTTTCATTATTATGTGTCATAGGATAGTGTGTGTGTGAACTTTTCTAGTCCTGTCTGGGGTGTGTTCTATATGCCTCTTGCTCCTTGATATTTCACTCTTGCACTATCTATGTCTAGGATGTTTTGTTAAAATATTTTCTGTGCCTTTGACCTGAGCTTTGTCTCCTTTTTGTAAACTTATCAGTCATAAATTTTGGTCTGTACATAGTGTCCCAGATAAAGCCAGGCAGTGGTGGTGCATGCCTTTAATCCAGCACTTGGGAGGTAGAGGCAGGAAAATTTCAGAGTTCGAGGACAGCCTGGTTTATGGAGTGAGTTCCAGGACAGCCAAGACTGCACAGAAAAACTCTGTCTTGATAAAAAAAATGAAAGAAAACCAAAAACCAAAAACCAAACTGCCGCAGACCCTCTGGGTCCCTGGTCTGCGAGGAACGGGATTACTTAAGCAGATGGGCAAAGGAGTCAGATGAAATGACAATCAGATACACACAAGAGAGGTGTTGAATCTGAATGTAATTTTCTAGTCGAGCCTCAGACTTTTATAATACAGAGTAAATTGCAAATCATAACAGAAAAAGGAACATTGAATTTTTCCAGGTGCAAAAGGAGTGACTTCAAAAGGAACCAGATAAACGTTTAACATTAGAGATTAACACAGATGCAAAGGGAGTGACTACAAAGGGAATTTGTAGGGACCAGATAAATGTTTACCTTAGAGATTAGCACTTTCTGCCAGGCAAGAGTTTTACACTTAGAGTTAATAGCCTCAGGGTAGTTAACTCTTGATACGCCTCAAGACTAATGTAGTGTCACTGACCCCAAAATTCTCTATGCCTCGTTAATTCTTATCTATATCTGGAGACTGTCCATTTTCAGTATAGTATACTAATTTTCTCTTGGCATGGAATGTAGTCTATAATACGAATTTCTATCTCAGTGAGAATTTTAGACTTTGCAGACAAATGAATTAATGGCTGTGCTTTATTGCTTTATGGTAGTGCTTAATTAGTTACTGAATAGGTTAAGCTCTTTGCTGCTATCTGGAATCTAAGAACACTGGGAAAAGGCTTTAGCTATTGTTAGAATACAATCTTAAAAGGCATTTACTATAAGGTAATGCTATATAGAGAGCACGTGGATCCATACAATAGACTAATGCGGGAATGGAAAAATTAATTTTATGGTTTATATAGATTAGGGAGAAAATGCCAGGTCCCCGGGAAGGGAGTTTCCTTGAAACTCTTTGCTTCATGAACCAGGTTCCCAGCTTTCGCTTTGTCAAGCAGACTCCACCAGAGTGCCGTGACACCAAACAAACAAACAAACAAACAAAAACCCAAAACATAGTGTTCCAGATAGTCTGATGTTTTGTGTCTAGATTTTTTCCATTTACTTATTTATTTTATTTACTTATTCACTTTATATCCCAATCACAGCTGCCCCTCCTCACAGTCTCTTCCTCACAATCTTTCCCTCACCCCCTCTCCTTGTCCTCTAAGAAGGGGGACCCCCTGGGTACCAACCCACACTGTTGTTCCTAGATCTTTAAGATCTAATATTTCCAATGTCAGAGATATCCATTCCTTCCACGTTGTTCCCCAGACCTTAAATTCTTTCACTTCATTAAATCAGTTGATGAGGCTTTTCTCTGAGGTCTTTGTTTGACTTCCTGAGTTTTTATTTTCAAGTCTTATTTCAGTTTGGGTTAATTTAGTCATTCTACTTCTTTGTCATATTGTATTTTCATAGTTGAATTGTTTACATTTCCTCAGTCAACTATTTTTGTCTTCAGAGTTCTCAGTGAGACATTTATTCATATCCTTTTAAGGTCCTTGAACATATGCATAATTGCTATTTTGAAGTCCTTACCATATACTTCAATCTAAATTATTCTTTCTTAGGGAATATTATAGTAAGGGGTTGTTTCTGGTGGAGGCATATTGTCGTCACTGTTTATGTTTGTTTGATTTTTTTTTGTTTTTTTTGTTTGTTTGTTTGTTTTTTTTTTGCATTGGGATCTAAATATCTAGATTTAGGATTCTTATGGTGTTCCTTGGTGTATGTGTATCTATTTTTGCCTTTTGGGTGGGCATTTAGTTCTTTGGTTGCTATTACTCCTATCTGACAAGTTGTCAACCATCAGAATGATATTTGGTTCTCATTCTTTGAGTCACTCAGTATTTTAATATTCGGATTCCAACTTGTACTGGATAGGATTTTCTGTTTGCAACTCTGTTCAAACCATAAGCTGTCCCAGATCAATTCAGTGGGTTGTATAGGTAATAGGCTAGCAGTTGAGGAGTGGAGACTGACTCTGGACGTCTTCTAGGTAGGGTTTAGGATCTGGCTCTTAGGGGCAGGCAAGGCAGAATTATTGTACATTAGTGGCAGTTAGTGATTGTATTAGTCAGGGTTCTCTAGAATCACAGAACTTATGGGTAGTCTCTGTATAGTAAGGGAATTTGTTGATGACTTACAGTCTGTAGTCCAACTCCCCAACAATGGTCAGCAGAACCTGTGAATGGAAGTCCAAGGATCTAACAGTTTCTCAGTCCTACAAGGCAAGCAGGTGAAGAAGAGAGGATCTTCCTTCTTCCATTGTCCTTATGTAGGTCTCCAGCAGAAGGTGTGGCTCAGATTAAAGGTATGTGTCACCATTCCTGAATCTGGGATTTGCTTTGTTCCAAATGACCTTGAACTAAGAGGTCTCCTTGCCTTAGTCTCCTGGGACTCATAGCCACTATGCTTCAAGATCTCCATGCCAAGATCTATGTCAGAAACTTGTATCTTCCAGCCTCAAGATCAGGTTCACAGGTGAGTATTCCAATTCTGGATTGTAGTTCATTCTAAATGTAATCAAGCTGACATCCAGGAATAGCCACTACAGTGATGAACCCCAAGGGAATGGATATGGGCTTCAAGGAGGGGTTGAGGTGGGCAGGCAAGGGGTAGGTTTAAGGGGAATTTAAAGAGACTAGAATCAAGAAGATGAAGTAAGGCACAGCCAGCTTGTTAACATTCATTGTCCTATGCAGATCTCTCTGTAAGACCTAGGATTTGAAGACTTTAAAGAATGAAGTAGAATACAATCTAATACTGTAGACAACTTTATTTCAGTTTCAGTGTTTTTATTCACAAATTTAATAAAGTAAGCAATGATTTAAGGAAGGCTGTTTGAGTTCAGAAAAACATAAAAGCCAGCAAGCACATGCTAAATATTAACCGAGCAGCTCTTTCAGAGAACTTTCTTAAGACAGACCAATTTAAACACAAATGCCTAGCACCTATTATAGACTATATCTGAGAAAGCTTGAAAGCAAGGCAGAAGGCCATAACCAGATTCAGGGTACACTGAAGAAAACACTCAGCCTATCCTTCCACCAGACTGGGCTCTGTAGTTGTCTTCCAGCATTTAACATGAATGAATAAACGTGCTTTATGAATTGAATGTAAATACTTGACACAGGAGTCATGAAATCACATCCAAGAAAAATACAGGGAACAAAATCCACCTAAGGAGTGGGAGCAACAGCCTCTTCCTTTTCCTCTGGAACCTCTCTAGCTTCTCTCACAGTTCCCCAAGGCATTCCCTATCATGTACCTCAACAGTAGCATCCTACCTATGTCTCAGCCATATTGGCCATGGGTCAATAGAAGAGAATGGAGAGCACAAAGTAATGGAGATGGGCTGGAAGGAATGGCTTAGGTGAGTGCTAGAGCAAAATCTAGGAAGACTCTGGACCTAAGCCACATGTGACAGTGAGTCCCACTAGCATGGTGGTGGGCTGGTGTCTGTTCAAGTCTGGATTAGTTAGTATTCTATTGCTGTGAAGAGACACCATGATCAAGGCAACTTTTATAAAAGAAAACATTTAATTGGGGCTTGCCTACAGTTTCAGTGACTTAGTCCATTATCATCATGGCAGTGAGCATGGTGCTAGGCATGTAACTGGAGCAGTAGCTGTGACTACATCCTGATTCACATGCAGAAATGGAAAACTGGGCCTACCATGGGCTTTTGAAACCTAAAGCCACCCCCATGACATACTTCCTCCATCAAGGCCACACCTACTCTGTGGGAAGCCACATGTGCCATTGCAGGGTGGTGCTGGCTACTCCTGGCTACCACGCATAAGTTTGGGTAGACACCCAATGTGTAAATATGCAGTAAAGTTTTTTGCCAAGATGAGGTTTTGAGAATTAACCAATCAGATGAGAGACATGCAAATGAGGTATGTTAACCAATCAGATGTGAGACATGCAAATGAGATAGTAAGCATAACCAATCTGGGTGTGAGACATGCCTCTCCTAGGCCTATATAAGCAGCACCAGTTCTGGGTTCGGGGGCTTTTCGCCTCTGCAATCAAGCTCTCCCAATAAACGTGTCCAGAAGGACGCTGTTGTGGCGTCTTACTTGCAGGCATGTTGGGCGTCCAACACTACTCCAAAAAGGCCATATCTCATAACCCTACCAAAGATTCTACTCCCTGACGACTAAGCTTTCAAATGTATGAGCCTGTGAGGGACATTCTTATTTAAACCACTACAGCTAGAAAAATTACAAATGTTTTTATTTGCATTTCCCTGATGGATACAGATTGTTTTAATAATTTCCTTTTTGCTCCTGTGATAAAACACTGACCAAAAGCAGCTTGGATGAGGAAAGGGTTGTTTAGTTTACAGATTGCAGCCTATCTTTGAGGTAAGCTAAGGCAAAAACTAAAGTTAATTTTTTAAATATAGTAATTTCATGTAATTATTCATTGATTCAACAAATTACTGGCTATGTTATGGTCAGTAGTTATCAACCTTTCTAACACTGCAACTTCTTTTGCTATAGTGACCTCAACCATAAAATTATTTTTGTTGCTACTTCAAAACTGTAATTTGTTTCTATTATGAATTATAATGTAAATATATGATATGCAGGGTATCTGATATATGACTGTCAAAAGAGTTATAACCCACAACTTGAGAAGCAGAGTTTTAGGTCCTTTTTAAGGTACTAGGATGTAACTGAATGAGACACAATGTTGTTGTGCTCAAGATGATTTTTTCTTTGAGTAAAACTGACAAATGAGCTGGGACTATAGAGATGGTTCAGCCAGTAAAGTAGTTACAGGACAATGTAATAACGTGATACTGAGTCCCCAGCATCCAAAGAAAAGTCTGGGCATTGCAACTTGCATCTGTAGTCACAGTACTGGGGAGGTGGAGACATGAGAACCACTAGAGTTTTCTGAACAAATTTGTGAACTCGAGATTCATTGAGAGATTCTATCTGGAAATTGAAGGAAACATCTTAATGACTTCAGGCCATGTGCTTGTATACTCATGTGCTATACACATTTAAATACACGCACACATACATACACACACACACACACACACACATACACACACACACCACATTCTATTAAAAATAATTCACATGATATCCTACAGTGAAAAATAGAACAACAGGATCATGGGTTTAAAAAAAAAGCCTTGCAGTGGTGGCACACACTTATAATCCCAGCACTTGGGAGGCAGAGGCAGGTGGACTTCTGAGTTCCAGGACAGCCTGGTCTACAGAGTTAGTTCCAGGACAGCTAGAGCTACACTGAGAAACCCTGTCTCAAAAACACAAACAAAAAAACTTTGAGCAAGTGATGTTTAAGTCAAGAATAAAAGACATCAACTTGGAAAGGTTGTGAAAAGCACTATAAGTAAGAAATACTTTAACTGCAAAAGTTTTCAAATTCAAAACAAACTTGTTACCTTTGAGAATGTACAGGCAATATTAGTGTGGCTGTCATAAACACTCAAAAAAAAAGTAATAACCCAGAGCAGTACTTTAAACCTTGCATAGTGGTACATAATTAAAATCCTAGCTCTGGAGAGACTAGGGCAGGAGGGTCATGACTACATAATGGTACACTCTCAAAAAGAAGAAAAACAACCCTCAAAGTAAGAAGCTCTTATAATATGTTTCCCAATTGTTTCTTTGTGAAAATGTAATGCCATTAACATGTTCTGTATCATTTTAATACATTGTATCTGTATATGTGTTTGTTAATTTATAAAATAGTAAATTTTATCTATGACTAAAAATGAGTGAAAACTGAAAGTTAAAAATTAAAGAGTTGGTATCCAACAAGTATACCTGACATACAGCTTTACTGCAATTTATTTATCTATGTAAATTATAACAGAAAATTGTATGCATAAATTATCAATTTATAAAAGTATACAATAGAAAATTAGCAATTTATTATTATATAAATTGTTTAAAATTCATTATTTGATAATTTAATACATAAATGAAATATATTTAGGGAGAAATTTAACTTCCTAGATATTATTTAAGTAAGTATAACATTTAAATTTTGCTTAATGTAAGAAAATGCATTGCTAGATACTCATATAACGTCAATACATTTTCTCTTTATAACTTATAAATAGTGACAAGTTATACAGCTTCTGCTTGGTTAAAATGTAAAAAGCATAAGGCACAAATATATTAAAGATAATGCATGAGAAAAGGTGAGGGCAGCCAGTAGACATACATAAGTTACTTCTTAATGTATGACTTCATGAATGATCACTGAATTGTAAATACTCCAGATGGTATGAAGAGCTCATCAGAGATGACCACTCAGACACCGTGTATAGCTAATTAAATGTGTTTAGTCTAGCCTGTTAGGGACCTGGGTATAGCCCCAAGTGTTCAGAATGTGAGATCAGATTCTAGTTAAACCTGGATTGGTCTCAGCAAGACTATAAGATAAAGGAACCTTACATCTTAACACTGTTTTGCCCAGTTACAAAGGTACATTCAGCCATTTGCCATTATTTGGTAGGACTTTTGCTGCATCTATTTAATTCATGAACTCACTGGCAAACGTTGATCATATAATATCCAAGAAAGCAAAACATAAAAGAAATTCAATCATAAGAAATAAGGTTTTATCAAATACAGATAAACTTTTGGCCACAAAGCAAGATTTGCTCTTTTGCTTTTCCACTTTCCACAAAAAGGATCTGTTTTCATTCCTAGAAACAGTGCCATTCTAATTAAGAACAAATGATCTACCAGTTTTAGAGATAGACTATCATAAAATTTTTTATATCATCTGTTATACAAAATCTTTGGAGTATTTACACAGGAAAGTAACATCATCTGCTTTACATTTTTACATCTTATTTTTATAGAGCATATAGTTAATCTTGATTATCAACTAGATATTTACAAGCACCATGTAAACAACCCTTTAGGGATGTCTGTGAGGTAGATTCTAATTTATGTAACTTGGGGCAGAAAGACCCATCCTAAAGGTGAGTAGCATCATTCAGTGGACTGTGGTCCTTGACAACATAAAGAGGACAAAGAAAACTGTGTGACTTGCTTTTCTATTGCTGTGGTAAACACCATACCTGAAGCAACTTACAGAAGAAAGCATTTAATTTGAATTATAGTTTCAGAGGGTTAAAGTCCATGATACTGGAACAAGGGCATGGCAGCAAGAAGAGCTGAGAGCTCACATCTCAAATCAAATGAAGGAGGTAAAGAAAAATAACTTGCAATAATAAAATAACCTTTTGAAACTTCATTGCTCACTTCCAGTGATATACTTCCTTCAATAAGACCACTTCCTAATCCTTCCTAAGCAGTTCCAACAACAGGGAACCAAGTATCCAAATATATAAGCCTATGGGTTCCGTTCTCATTTCAAACTACTAGAGGAACTGAGCATAAGCATAGCTTTCTTCTTCCAGATTGTGGACAAAAATGTCAAAATGTGACCATCTACCTTAAACTTCTGATCCCATGTTTTTCCTCTGTGGTAAACGATAACTTTGAAATGTGAGGCTAAGCTGTGACCCTATTCCTTCCCTAAGGTTCTTTTCTCAAGTTATTTTATTGCTGTAATGAGATCATTTGTTAATACATGTAGAGAATTAAAATGAGAAGATCTTAGTTTCAAAAACAGTTTAATAAGGTGTATAGCAGTTTGAATATGCTTGGCCCAGGGAGCAGCACTATTTGTGGGTATGGCCTTATTGGAGGAAGTGTATCACTGTGGGCATGGGCTTTAAGACCTTTCTCCTAATCAAATTGGAGTCAGCCTTCTACTCCTGACCTTCAGATGAAGATGTAGAATTGTCAGCTCCTCCTGTACCATGCCTGCCTGGATGCTGCCATGCTCCTGCCTAGATGATAGTAGACTGAACTTCTGAACCTCTAAGCCAGCCCAAATTAAATGTTGTCCTTATAAAAGATGCCTTGGTCATAGTGTTCACATCATTAAAACCCTAAGACAGAAGTTGGTACCAGATACGGGGTTTATTTGTTTCTTGAGGAATCATGAACTCTGAATACTGTGCCCAGGGGCATTCTGAAGATCTCATTAGAAGGTTTTGTTAGATATTCTTTCAGATTAAAGTATTCCATCCTAGAAGGAGGAAGAGGGTTTATAAAACTCAAGGACTATCACAATTTAAGACTAATGAAACTCTGGGAATTCACAAAAGTCACATGGCCATCCCCAATGTTCTACAAGTAGTGAACAATTGCAGGCAGGAGTGAGGGGTTTCCTTCAGTGGGGATTCCTGCAAGTTGGTCAGAGAGCTCTAGGGACGTAGTTTTCATTAATCATTATCAACACTGAGTAAGGCTTTCTGGTAATGGAGCTGACATTGAATCATCTGTGCTCCTTTCAGTGACCTCAAAAAACTCATTGGTTCACTAAGCTAAAATCAGGTGCAATGATGTTGGCTTTGTTTCACTCAACATCCTACTTGGAGTAAACATATACTTGTTCATATATTTTCAGGAAAATTTACACAACCGAAGGTAGAAACTTCTAAACAAAAGAATATTTCTCTTCGTTAGTTTAGTCTACTCACTCTATATGGAAAATAAGGATGGAAAAGAACAAGACCACCCCCTACATTAATTTGGGCCACACCTTTAGTGGGACACCTACATAAGGACATTGGAAGAAGGAAGATTCACTCTCTGCTTTCACTTACTTGCCAGCACATCTGTTGGGACCTTCTTCCACAGAAGACCAGCTGAAACAACTAGCCTCATGAGACTGAGCAACTACTAGATTCTTGGACTTCCCATCCACAGCAGTCCAGTGTTGGGTTAGTTGGACTATAGACTAAGTCATCACAATAAATTCTGTTAATATATAGACACATTCCATAAGTTCTTTAACTCTAGAGAACCTTGACGAATAGAGAAGTTGGTACCAGGTACTGGTATTGCTGTGATAGGTCTCATCATGCTTTGTTTGGAAGAATGTGGATTTTGAGGCTTTGGATTTGGAAAGTAATGGAATGCTTTAAGTGGGGGCTTAATGGGACATACTAGTAGGAATATGGAAGACTTTGTTGCTGAGAGTGTTTTGAACTATGCAGATCTGGCTCAAAAGGATTCATCGAAGAAGAATGTCAGTATGCAGCCTAGAGACTGTTTTTGTGGTATTTTTGTGAAGAATGTGGCTGCTTTTTGCCCTTATATGAACTGAGGCTAAGGTAAAGAGATTTTTATTAATTACATTGACAAATGAAATCTCACAAAATCCTAGCAGAGAGTTTTTTTTTCTCTAAGTCTCATGATGAGCATTTTGAACAAGTATAGCAAGCTCACAAAGGAAAAAGAATAAAATATATGGTTCAAGTATTAAAGGGGCACCAGGAAGTGAAATTAAACTGAATTTTTTGTTCAAAGATATTAAATTGAGGTAAGGGAGTGCTGATCTTGGGGCAAGATACCACCCAGCTAAATTTATGTCCAGGCAGGGTAATACCACACTTTTAATCCCAGGAAGCAATAGCAAGATTATCTCTAAATTCAAGGCCATCCTGGTAAAGAGCAAGTACCAAGTAAAGAAAAACTTAAATCCAGGCATGGTGGATCACACCTTTAATCCAAGAGTTTAGGAGACAGGCATGCAGAACTTTGAGTTCAAAGTCAATCTAGAGAGCAAGTTCCAGGATAACCAAACTTAGGCAGAGAATAAATTCATTTAAAAAAGAAAGCTGGTGATAATATAACAGAACAAGGGAGCCATATTCCAGCCCCAGCAAACATCAGAACTAAGCAGATTCACCCATTTGTCTGTGGATTTATAGTCAAGAGAAGGAGAAAACTGGGACAATTGATGCTGGTTAGCTAGAGCTAAGAAATTAGTGGAGATTAAGGAGAGACTACCATCATTGACATGAAATCTTCTGGGAAGTGTTTTCTGAGATCACAAAGAAGCTGTGTTCCAGAGATAGCCAAGGTTATACTTTGTACTGCAACTGTATTTAATAATGTGTAAGATTCACACAGGTAGTACTACTGGTTTTGAAGGCATGAAGGGGTCATGAAGAACACCTGAGGCTTGGCACTGTGAGAGGCTAGGAAAGGACATTGGGGAAAACACAGCCTCAATTGAAGATGACAGCCCAGAACTGAAAGGGTCATGGTGAGGCTTGGCACCATGAAGAGAGCCTATGAGAGGCTATTGGTGAAGCCTAGTTTCAGTGGAAGGCCCCAGTGTATTGGTGATGCTAGTACCATGGGATGATCACCAAGAACAGCAGTGGCAGTGGAATGCATCAATTTGAGCTTAGATTGCTACAGAGGACAGAGCTGGAGAAGTGACACCAGCCCACAAGACCATGTGTGAATCCCAGACATTAGAAGAAGAAGCTGTAACACCGAAGTTGCCTTGGAGACCCTAAGATATTTGAGATTTCAGAGCTGTAGAATAGATATCTGCTGAGGACAGCAGCTAGCAGGGAGTGGATCCAGCCTATGAGAAAGAACATTGTTGTAGTCAACAAAGATGAAAAGGGGTGGAGATCTGAAGGCTGCTTTGACATCAGAGATGGAGATGCAGGGTTTGGAATTTGTCCAGCTGTTTTGTGTCATGCTTTGGGGTTTATAGTTAAGTGACCGGATAAATATCAGAAGATACATTGAACTTTTAACATTGTTGAAACTGCTATAGACCATGGGGACTTTGGAAGTCAGACTAAATGTATTTTTTATTATCCTATGTCTAGGTATGGCCCCCACAGACTCATATGGTTGAACAAGTCTATAGAGTCCAGGGAGTGGAATATGGGTATTTGAATATTCTTGACTCAAGGACTGGCAATATTTGGAGGTGTGGCCTAGATGGAGGAAGTGTGTCACTGTTTGTGCGGACTTTCAGACCCTCATCCTATCTGCCCAGAGACCAGTCTTACCTGCCTGCCAGCCTTCAGAAGAAGATGTAGACCTCTCAGCTTCTCCTGCACCTTGCTTGCCCGGAAGCTGCCATGCTTCTACTCTGATGATAGTGGACTGAACTTATGATCTCGTAAACAAGCCCCAATTAAATATTTTCCAAATAAGACTTGCCTTGGTCATGTTGTCTGTTTATATCAATAAAACCCTTACTAATACTCACAGGAGGAAATATAGAGACAAAGTGTGGAGCAGAGACTGCCCCACCTGGGGATCCATCCCATATACAGTCACCAAACCTGGACACTATTGAAGATGATCAGAAGTGCTTGTTGACAGGAGCCTGATATGGCTGTCTCCTGAGAGTGTCTGCCAAAGGCTGACAAATACAGAGGCAGATGCTCACAGCCACCCATTGGACTGACCGCAGGTCCCGGATGGAGGAGTTGGAGAAGGGACTGAAGAAGCTGAGGGGTTTTGCAGGCCCATGGGGGGGTGGCGCAACAGTTCAACAGGACAGACCACCTGGAGCTCCCTGGGGACTGGATCACCAACCAAAGAGTACACATGGAGGGACCCACGGCCCCAGCCACATATGTGGCAGTGGATGGCCTTGCTGGACATCAGTGGGAGGAGTGGCCCTTGGTCCTGTTAAGGCTTGACAATGCCTTAGTATAGGGCAATTCCAGGGTGGGGAGGTGGGAGTGGGTGGGTGGGTGGATGGGTGGGGAAGCACCCTCATAGAAGCAGGGAGAGGGAGGATGGAATAGGGGGTTTCCAGGGGGAAACCGTGAAAGGAGATAACATTTGAAATGTAAATAAATAAAATATCCAATAAAAAGAAAGAATGGAGGTCTGACATATTCTACCTAATGTTTTTTAAAATTTTGAATTTTTCTCTTTTAGTTAAAGAAACAGTATTCCTATACTCATAATTATTATTTTCTTGAGACAAGGTCTCACTAAATAGCCAGTTCTGGCCTGTTACTCTCTGTAGATTAGGCTGTGCTTGAACTCAGAGATATTCTTTCTTCTGCCTCCTTAGTACTGAGATTAAAGGCTGCTCCACAACTTCCAGCCTCATATACTCACTTTTTAAAAGTTCCCTTTAAACAAGCTAGTTTATTTATCTTCTCTTTTGGTGAAACTTTCTTTGCAATGGAGACAGGAAGATTATCAGGAAGTCAGAATTGTTACGGCCCCATTTGATGAGGGTCCAACATCTTTCAATATATGTTTTTGCTTTCTGAGATGAGATAAGTGGGGAGTTCACAGTTGACCTCAATAGTCTACAGAGTTAAACAGTATTTTAAGTATTTACTCCATAAACTATAATCCATTTAAAATTGGGCTTTGATATGGTATTCAATTTACAAGCTGTGCCAAGTGAAATCATATTTTCTCTAGCCACAAATTATGTATCGCCATTGTCCAATAAAATTCATATTTCAATAAATCATATCTGTCAATATTTTTCTCCATTATCAAGGTTGAGAAGAGTTGGGCATGCAATAAACCTTTAAGTTTTTTTTCCCAAGGTGGTTTACAGTTATCCTCTGCATGTGGAAGAAGGTACAGAAGGCAGGTAGTCCAATTTGTGTTTTGACAACTATAAAAGAGATATTTGACCTCCATCTTTTATGATTAGTGTGTCTGTATCTCAAATAGTTATAAACAATTAAAATGCATTCTATTTTCCTTTGAAACGCAACTATGGCTTCATGTTGAACTATGTTGCAATTCAATCAGAGATGAACGTCATAAGAGTAATAGCGTTCCAGAGATAGCCCTGCTTCTCTAAGGCAATAGAAGATATTAAGAGATGTATGGTTGCGGGTTGTTAGAAAGAAAAGAATTCTTTGCACTGGCTGGGGTAGTTTGAATGAAAATGGCCCTTATAGTCTCACAGAGAAAGGCATAATTAGGAGGTGTGGCCTTGTTGGAGTAGGTGTGTCACTGGCTTTGAAGTTTCAAATGCTCCAGCTAGGACCAGTGTCATTCATTCTTCCTGCTGCCTGCCAATCTGGATGTAGAACTCTCACTACTTCTCCAGCACCTGTGCCTGTGTTCCAGCATGCTTCCCACCATGATGAGAATGGACTAACCCTCTGAACCGGTAAGCCAGCCCCTATTAATTGCTTTCTTTTATGAGACTTAGCATTGAGAGCATAATAATGATGTCTCTTCAGAGCAATAGAAAAACCTAAGTTATTGATGCATGTCTTGTATCTGCCTCCAGTAATGCCAAGAAAAAGAAAACTCTGAACATATCTGTTTAATCCCAATACATCCACAAAGTAAGATTTATTGACTGTGTGCTTAACAATAAATGTTAGTCTAAATAGACCTTTCCATTTTTATCAGTTTAGCTTGGAATGTAGGGAATAGTGTCATGCATTGCACACACACGTTGAACATTTCCTGTATATATGGATCTCTAATTTACTCAGATAGAATTCAAGTATAAGCCTTATATTGTACATAAGGCAATTTGAACAGTGAAATGTATTTTATATGTGACAAACCTTAGATTCACTACCCACTGGTGCATTACCAAAAACCCATTTCTTAACTCTCCGCAATTCTAACATAAATTCCCTAGAGAGTTTTAAAGCAGCTAAAGCCTAAAACAAAAGACTTATTGTCGTTTTTGATCACTTTCTTATTATCCATTGGGCATTTCATCACCATCAGATAACGAAATCTGGAAAGTAAAACCTGAAACTGTGATCTACAGTTTTCCTTTGGAGTCTATCTGAAGAAAATCATTAAAAGATCCAGAAAACTGAGAAAAATTCCATTAGAGTGCACACAGTAAATAATAGCAAATTGCATGACATACTTGGGAGACACACAAGAAATACAATTAATTTTAACCCCAATCAATAGCAAAACATCTGTCTAAGATGTAATTATATATTTCATTAATAATTATATTAGCCTAATAATAAAACAGTTGTTAAACAAGTTAAGTGTTTCTAATGTGATCCTATTTAAATATAATAAGCTTAACTGCATAAATGCCAAAAATATCTCCTTCTCTCACTCAAGGTAAAGGCAAAATTCACCTGTAGAGTTTGTAACCTGCAGAGCTTTGAGCTTTCTGACTCCACTATGACTTCTAGAAAATCACCTCACAGTTCTCTGCCTCCCTCCATCAGTTCCAGCCACGCCTCTATCCCAGCTGCTTCTCCTCATGCATGCAAGGTCTTCTCTGACAACTGAGCCTCAGCAACTGTCATCACTTTAGCTGGAATGCATATTTCTCTTGACTGCTGCTGGAGGCCACACTCTACCTGAATGTTTTCATTCCACACCCAAAGGTTCCTTGATAACTTTCCTGGCTATTCTGACTCTCTGAAAAGAATGCTCACCCTGGAATTTCATTTCCTTGAAGCTAGGCCTTGTCATGCTCCCTCTTATCACTTACCAATATGAAAATATTTCATACTGACTTAATAGCTACATGGCTATATGGCTCATTTCCCACACTAGGCTGAGAACTCCATGAGGATAAGATCTGTTCATTTGCTGCCTCTGGTCCTTGCAGTGTCCAAAACACTGCATGGCAGAGACCACTCACAGTGTTTATGGGACAGAGGTAAAACAAATGAACTGAGTGATAATCCGTAGGGTTGAGCATGTAAAATTACACAGGCATGCCTGGGTCTAGCCATATAGCTACCTACTAATGCACTTCCCACCAGGGTCTAGGCTTGCAGGGCAGGGTGAAGTAGGGCAACTGGAGGCATGGCCAAGAGAAATCTTTCCAAGGTTGAAATGACCTTTCCATATACCAGGGTGATTTTATCCTTTTTTAGAATGTGAGGCCTATTCCAAAGCCGTTACATGATATGAACTTTAAATGTTGCTTTATTTCCACAGATAGCGGACTGAGATGAGAGCCGTTCCCAAGCTCTTCAGATGCACAGTTTGGGCAGACAGTTTCTCTTTTATAATTATCTCTTGTTCAAGGCTTGGAAGCTTCTAGCCTCCACACAGTATAATCTTCCAAGATGAAGGTTTTCATTCAACTTCGCTCAGCTCCTCAATAAGTTGCTCTGCTTGGCATCATACAGTAGTGGCAGTCTGTTCTAATCTTCTGGCTAATTCTCATTCTCTGGCTCATCCTGTCATGCTCTGTGTCTAGCTTGTTCTCTCTGCAAACTGTCTCTGTAAAAATGTCCTGGGAAAATTGCCTCACAGGCACACATAACAAGACGACGAACACCACCACCACCACCACCAACTATGTCTAGCTCTAGCTTGTTCTCTCTCCCTGTGATGTTCTTAAGTTACCTTTCTTTCTGTGCCCTTCCAGCAACCTTGAGCAGGCTAAATCAGACCTTGTTTTGCCACAGTTGCCTAGCCCATATAGGGTGGAGTCTTCCAACCTAGGTGATATCTATAGTCTTGCCACATATGCAGCTTCCTGCAAGAAAACACTACCTGCTGATCAGCTGAGGTTGTTTTCCTGAGGATATTCTGGCAAAGTGAGGGATGGGTTCCCCCCTTTAAATTAAGACTTATGAATTAAGCATTGGGCCTTGATCAAAAACTTTGTCTTGGTCTCATTTGTCTCTCATCCCATCCATCCCCAGCTCTCCTTCCAGGTACTCACTTCTCCATGGATGCTGGCAGCTACATCATTCCTGTGCTGTTCTCCTGAGATGGGTGTATCTTCTGTCTGAGTCATTCTGACAAACCTTGCTCTAATTTGTTAGTCTTCTCTTGTAGCGCCCGCTCTCGACCAGCAAGAACGACGCGACCACCAGTCCTTCTAACAGCAGTTTATTCAGTCCTGATTCTTCTTGTTTATATCTCCCCAAACCCTGGGCCTCTCACTCCTTTTATACTCTCTCTCATCCACGCACCGCAGGCCACGCCCCCTCGCCAGTCACGAGGCTTCAGCTAATCAGGGCAGCAGGGGCAAATCTCCACCAAATTGGATTCACCTGTATCCTGGTACACCTGCGCAGCACTCAAGATGTTTGTGTCTTATATGAGAAAGTCAGGTGCAAGTCATATGACTTAGCTGCAGTCCCTGGCGCCTTTGGGACTGCCGCCACACCCGCTCCCCACATTCTCTCAATCAAATGTCACTTGCAAACATAATGGTTTCCTTCTACAAATTAAACTTACCTACATTGTTTGCTATTAAAGGTGTAAGGGCCTGACAATATTCTAGACAGATCATACAGTAATCTAGAATATCTACTTTCCAGCCAGATTATATAGACCCAGAAAAATTTTAGCTATGATCTCTTGCCAGAGCAGCCATGTTATTGGGTATGAACTTATCAAAAGTCAAATTGGGGAGCCCTCTCAACCAGTCCAAGCTGCCTGGAGCAGCCTGCGATTCCTGAGGGACCTCTATTCTCCTACCACCTCTCCTCTACCTTCATCAGACTCGTGGATGATAGAGGATAGCATCACTTTTTCCACCCAGCTTCTCTGCTTGCTGAACCCCATGGGCCAAGCCAAGCTGCCTTGAACAGCCTGCTATCTGAGAGAGACTCCTACTCTCCCACCACCTCTCCCCCCTTCATCAGACTCCTGAACCATTCCTGAAAGCTTCCCTTCCCTGACCCATTTTCATTGCTATCAGAGCCCTATGGGCCAAACCAAGCTGCCCTGAGCAGCCTCTTATCTAAGGGAGAACTACATTCTCCCGACATGTCTCCACCCAACTCCAGCAAACCTGATGTTCCTGAACCATACAGACCACAGATCCAGAAACATTAATAAGAATAATAGGAATGGAAGAGGTGAAGAGTCCCAGCTCTAAGGTCCAAAAACATATTCTCAACAGAATTATAGAAGAAAACTTTCCCAACCTAAAGAAAGAGATACATATAAATATAACACCTTATAGAATGCCATTAGATGGGACGGGGAAAAAAAAAAGCCCTCACAGACAATAATAATCAAAACACAAAATCTACAGAACAAAGAAAGAATATTAAAAGCAGCAAGAGCAAAAGGTCAGGTAACATATAAATGTGAAAACAGGATCCATCATTGTGCTGCAAACAAGAAACACATCTCAGCCATAAAAATAGACATTACCTCAGAGAAAATGGCTTCATTTTTTCCAAACAAATGGACCCAAGGAGCAAGCTGATATAGCTACTTTAGCATCTAATTAAATAGACTATCAACAAGATGAACCAAAAGGCACAAGGAAAAGCAAAAGAGACAGGGAAGGATACTTCATATTCATCAAAGAAAAAAAATGGATCAAAATGATATGTCAATTCTGAACATCTATGCCCCCCAAATAAGGGTACCCACATTTGTAAAGGAAATATTGCTAAAACTTAAATCATACATAGATACCCACACATTATTACTGGGAAACTTCAACACTCCACTCATACCAATTGACAGGTCATTCAGATAAAGACTAAACAGAGAAATAATAAAACTAACAGATATAATGATTCAAAAGGACATGACAGACAACTATAGAATATTTCACCCAAACACAAAAGAATATACCTTATTCTCAGCACCTCCTGGATCTTCGTCCAATATTGACCATATAGTCAGTCACAAAGGAAGCCTCAACAGATATAAGAAAATTAAAATAAAACCTTGTATCTTATGAGACCACATGGATTAAAGTGGACTTCAACAACAACGGAAACAATGAGAAAATTTACACACTCATGGAAATTGAACAACTGTCTACTCAATGATGTCTAGTAAATCTCCAGCCCAGAAAAGCTAGGGCAAAGAAATCACAACTCAATTAATAGGAATACAAGCTACATTCCTAGATTGGGCAGATCTATCACTGCATCACTAAATTCCCCATGTATGAGATTCCTTATAACTTTTGATTTTTCCAGGCCACATTGTTCTGCACTATTGTCTTTGCACCTACTCCTCTCCCTCCTCCTCCATAGTCGTCTCTCCCTTCCTCTCTCCCTTCTTTTCCCAAATTTGCAGCTCCACCTTCCCTTCTACTGCCCAGTCACCTGCTCTACCCTTTATTTTACCAGTTAAAATGGGGAGAAGGGACACAAGAAGTCACCTATGATAAATGATTCACTCCTCATCTGCAACACCCCCAGGACAGCAAAATTAGAATCAAAATAGATTACCACTGCTATCCAGAACACAATGATCTCTGAGTCAGGGAAGAAATAGAAAACAAAGAATTTCTGGAATTCAATGAAAATGAAGGCACAACATACCCAAATTTATGGGACACAATGGAAGCAGTGCTAAGAGGAAAGTTCAAAATATTATGAGCCTCCATAAAGAAATTAGAAAGTTCCCATACCAGCAATTTAAAAGTACACCTGAAAGCTGTAGGAAAAAAAATAAGAAGCAAGGACACATAACAGAAGTAGAGGGTAGGAAATAATAAAAATCAGGGCTGAAATCAATCTGTTAGAAACAAATAAAACAGTACAAAGAATCAACAAAACCAAGAGCTGGTTCTTTGAGAAAATTAGCAAGTTATCCAAATCTTTATCCAAACTAACCAAAAGGTAGAGAGATGATACCTGAATAAACAAAATCAGAAATGCAAATGGAGATCTAACAAAAGACACTGAACCAATTCAAAGAATCATTAGGTCTTGCTTGAATAACCTGTATTCAACCAAAAGGGAAAACCTTAATGAAACAGATGATTGTCTAGACAGATATCATATATCAAAGTTAAATCAAGATCAGCTAAACTATATAAACAGCCCTATAACCCTTAAAAAATTAGAAGCAGTCATCAAAAGTCTCTCAACCAAAAAGCCCAGGTCCATATGGTTTTAGTGCACAATTCTATATGACATTCAAAAAAGAGCTAATTCTAACACTCCTCAAACTATTTCACAAAATAGAAACCGAGGGTCTATTGCCAAACTTATTCTATGAAGCCATAGCCACCCTGATTTCTAAACCACACAAAGACTAAAAGGAAAAGGAATTTAAGGACAATTTATTTTATGAACATTGATGCAAGAAAACTTAATAAAGTACTCACAAACTGAATCTTGGAACACATCAAAAACATGATCCATCAAGAAGAAGTAGGCTAGATCAGTGGCCCAATACCTGCCCAAATGTAACAGCCTAGTTACCTCCCAGAAGTTCCAAAGTAACCAAAGAAACAGGGGACTCTCTTACTCAAATTTCCACACAGGCTGGAACATGTACACAGCCCAGCTGACAGGGGACTTACCCCCCACTTCTACCTCAACCCCCAAGCTCCACTTTCCTTCGGCACCTTTTGCTCACCAGGGTCAGATCAGTGGCCCAATACCTGCACAAATACTACAGCCTGGAAACATCCCAGGAGCTCCATAGTAACCAAGGGCACAGGACATCTTAAGTAAAAGGGGCACAGGATTTCTGAAGTAACCAGAGACACAGAAGGTCTAACCTAACCAGAGGCACTGGAGGCCCACTCTAATCAGAGGCAACACTGCCTGTCTCCAAGGAGATCAGCCCTAACTCAGATTACAGAGCTCTCTGCCTCCAAGGAGACCAGTTACAATCAGAGACACCCGGGCCAGTTAACACCAGTGAACCAGATGGCCAGAGTCAAGCAGAAGATCATATGTGGCAAACCCAATGCAATTTGGCACAATCAGAACCCAGTTCTTCCACCAGAGCAATCCCTGGATACTCTAACATGACTGAAAAGCAATATAGTGGCCTCACTTCCCATTTTTGAAGATGACAGATGCCTTTAAGGAAGATATAACAAACTCCCTTTAAAGAAACAGGAAAACAAAGGCAAATAGGTAGAAACAAACAAATCCCTTAAAGAAATACTAGAAAATATGAGAGAGCAGGTAAAGGAGTTGAATAAAACAGTCTTAGAACTATAATTTGAAATAGAAACAATATGGAAACAACAAAATGTGGAAACCCAGGAGATGGACAACTTAGACAAGATATCAGGAGTTACAGATGCAAATATTACCAACAGAATATGAGAGATAGAATAGAGAATCCTAGGCATAGAAAATACAAAGTTTAAAAAGCTTCAAACCCAATGGAGGAGCTAGAGAATGTACCTAAGGAGCTGAAGGTGTCTGCAACCCTATGGGTAGAACAACAATATGAGCTAACCAGTATCCCGGAGCTCTTGTCTCTAGCTGCACATGCAGCAGAAGATGGACTAGTCAGCCATCAATGGGAAGAGAGGCCCCTTGGTCTTGCAAACTTTATATGTCCCAGTACAGGGGAACACAAGGGCCTAGAATTTGGAGTAGGAGGGTAGGGGAGCAGGGTGGGGGGATTGTATAGGGGACTTTGGGATGACATTTGAAATGTAAGTGAAGTAAATAGCTAATAAAAAAATGAAAAAAAAAGTTCCAACTCCAAAATGTCCAGGAAATACACGAAACAATGAAAAGACCAAACCTAAAAATAATAGGAATAGAAGAGGGTGAAGAATCCGAGCTCAAAGGGCCAGAAAACATCTTCAACAAAATCATAGAAGAAAACTTCCCTAACCTAAAAGAAGAGATGGTCATAAATGTACAAGAAGCCTACAGAACACCAAATTAATTGGACCAGAAAAGAAAATCCTTTCATCACAAAATAATCAAAACACTAAATGCACAGAAACTGTTAAAAGCTGTAAGGGGGGAAGGCCAAGTAACATATAAAGGCAGACCTGTATGAATTGCACCATACTTTGCAACAGAGACTCTAAAAGCTAGAAGATCCTAGACAGATATCATCCAGACCCTTAGAGAACATATATGCCAGCACAAGCTAATATACCCTGCAAAATATTCCAAAACCATACCAAATTTAAATAATAGCATCTTTTTACTAATCCAGCCCTACAGAGGATACTGAAACAAAATTTCCAATACAAGGAGGGTAACTACACCCAAGAAAACATAAGAAACTAAACATATCACAACAAACCCAATAGAAGAGAATCATAAACACGGAATACCATCTCCAACAACAAAAATATCAGGAACTAATAATCATCTGTCTTTAATATCTCTTAACATCAATGAACTCAATTGCCTAATAAAAAGGATCTGGCTAAAGACTGGATACATAAGCAGGATATAGCCCTTAGCTTCATATAAACAATAAACCTCAGTGACAAACAAACCTCAGAGTAAAAGGCTGGAAAAAAGTTTTGCAAGCAAACAGTCACAATAACCAAGCTGGAATAGAGTGTGGCTGTGGGCAGTGAGAGGAAGCCTGGTAAGGTTGAGCTAAGGTTTAAAGCCCTGGGGACCCTGAAGGGACAGTAGAAGCTTTGCCTGCTTCCGGACCAGGACACTGTCATGTAGCCACACTCTTGCTTTAGAGAGGTTTGTGGCTTTCAGTCATATAGATACAGCACCCCAATCCTTCCCACATGTAGATGAGATATCCCCGACCTCATAGACCAAGCCAATAGTAAACACCTACTGTCATACTGTGAACCACCACAAGACTGTATATAAAAATCCTATTGAGAATAAATAAAGGAGTGAGAATTACTCTGTCATTATCAGAGAGCCTCTGTCATAAGAGTTGTAAGACCACCACCAGGGAAAGGACCTGCTCTCCCAAAATATCACAAGTAGCTCCCCGCCACCTCTCCCAGGCTAGTCAACCTCCCTCCAGCTCAGCCAGGGATTACTCAGCATAGAGCATCTTGGAGCAACAAAAGCGACGACAGTGGTGGATACAGCTGCATTAGTGGAAACAGAAGAGACAATTCCTCCTTCCTGGTAGCATTCTCTCCCCTTCTCCTGAACCCTCAGACCTGTTTAGGCCAAAGATCTTCAGGGAAAGCTTACAGTACACAGGCCTACATCATAGACATCCTAACATCCAAAAAATAATATTTCAGCCACAAATAGTAGAAAAAAGTGAGGAAGAATTCATATCCATCAAAGGAAAAAATCCACCAAAAAACAAAGTCTCAATTCTGAGCATATATACCCCAAATGCAAGGGCACCCACATCCATAAAAGAAATTTTACTAAAGCTCAAAACACACATTGAACTTCACGCAATAATAGTGGGAGACTTCACCAGTCTACTCTCACCAATCGACAGGTCATTGAAAAAGAAAATAAGGAGCCAGCCACCATCCGGACCAGAGGACAGGTGTCCGCCTGGCTCTGAAGGCCTCAGCCTCAGGAGCAGTGGTCGCCACCTTGGTTCCCGGACTCCGCCGAACTTAAAAAATTAGTCTGAACAGGTGAGAGGGTGCACCACAGACCCAGACAGCTTCTGGGACAGGCAGAGGCACAGAGCCACTGAGTCAGCACTCTTTGCGGGCCACAGACAGCCGGCCACCGTCCGGACCAGAGGACAGGTGTCTGCCTGGCTCGGAAGGCCTCAGCCTCAGGAGCAGCGGGCACCACCTTGGTTCCAGGCCTCTGCTGAACTTAGGAATTTAGTCTGCACAGGTGAGAGTCTGCACCACAGAATCTGACAGCTTCTGGGACCTGCCAAAGCAACACAGCTTCTGAGAAAGGTCCTGTTTTGGGCCTTCTTCTTCGGCCAGGAGAGGTCAAAACACAAGATATCTGTGCACCTTCCCTGTAAGAGAGCTTGCCAGCAGAGAGTGCTCTGAGCACTGAAACTCAGAGGAGAGAATCTGTCTCCCAGGTCTGCTGATAGACGGTAACAGAATCACCAGAAGAACAATCTCTAAACAGAGTCAACTATAACAACTAACTCCAGAGATTACCAGATCTTGAAAGGTAAACGTAGGAATCTTACTAACAGGAACCAAGACCACTCACCATCATCAGAACCCAGCACTCCCACTTCACCCAATCCAGGGCACCCCAACACACCCGAAAACCTAGACCCAGATTTAAAAGCATATCTCATGATGATGGTAGAGGACATCAAGAAGGACTTTAATAACTCACTTAAAGTAATACAGGAGAACACTGCTAAAGAGTTACAAGTCCTTAAAGAAAAACAGGAAAACAAATCAAACAGGTAGAAGTCCTTACAGAAAAACAGGAAAAAACATACAAACAGTTGATGGAAATGAACAAAACCATACTAGACCTATAAAGGGAAGTAGACACAATAAAGAAAAATCAAAGAGAGGCAACACTGGAGATAGAAAACCTAGGAAAGAAAACTGGAACCATAGATTCAAGCCTCAGCAACAGAATACAAGAGGTGGAAGAGAGAATCTAAGGTGCAGAAGATTCCATAGAGAACATTGGCACAACAATCAAAGAAAATGGAAAATGCAAAAAGATCCTAACTCAAAATATCCAGGAAATCCAGGATATAATAAGAAGACCAAACCTATGGATAATAGGAGTGGATGAGAATGAAGATTTTCAATTCAAAGGACCAGCAAATATCTTCAACAAAATTTTTGAAGAAAACTTCCCAAATCTAAAGAAAGAGATGCCCATGAACATACAAGAAGCCTACAGAACCCCAAATAGACTGGACCAGAAAAGAAATTCCTCCCGACACATAATAATCAGAACAACAAATGCACTAAAGAAAGATAAAATATTAAAAGCAGTAAGGGAAAAAGGTCAAGTAACATATAAAGGCAAGCCTATCAGAATTACACCAGATTTTTCACCAGAGACTATGAAAGCCAGAAGAGCCTGGACAGATGTTATACAGACACTAAGAGAACACAAATTCCAGCCCAGGCTACTATACCCAGCCAAACTCTCAATTACCATAGATGGAGAAACCAAAGTGTTCCACGACAAAACCAAATTCACACATTATCTCTCCACGAATCCAGCCCTTCAAAGGATAATAACAGATAAAAACCAATACAAGAACAGGAACAACGCCCTAGAAAATACAAGAAGGTAATCCCTCAACAAACCTAAAAGAAGACAGCCACAAGAACAGAATGCCAACTTTAACAACAAAATTATCAGGAAGCAACAATCACTTTTCCTTAATATCTCTTAATATCAATGGTCTCAACTCCCCAATAAAAAGACATAGACTAACAAACTGGCTACACAAACAAGACCCAACATTTTGTTGCTTACCGGAAACTCATCTCAGAGAAAAAGGTAGACACTACCTCAGAATGAAAGGCTGGAAAACAATTTTCAAGCAAATGGTATGAAGAAACAAGCTGGGATAGCCATCCTAATATCTGATACGATTGACTTCCAACCCAAAGTCATCAAAAAAGACAAGGAGGGGCACTTCATTCTCATCATAGTTAAAATCCTCCAAGTGGAACTATCAATTCTGAATATCTATGCTCCAAATACAAGGGCAGCCACATTCATTAAAGAAACTTTAGTAAATCTCAAAGCACACATTGCACCTCACACAATAATAGTGGGAGACTTCAACACACCACTTTCACCAATGGACAGATCATGGAAACAGAAACTAAACAGGGACACAGTGAAACTAACAGAAGTTATTAAACAAATGGATCTGACAGATATCTACAGAACATTTTATCCTAAAACAAAAGGATATACCTTCTTCTCAGCACCTCATGGTACTTTCTCCAAAATTGACAACATACTAGGTCACAAAACAGGCCTCAACAGATACAAAAATATTGAAATTGTCCCATGCATCCTATCAGATCACCATGCACTAAGGTTGATCTTCAATAACAAAATAAATAATAGAAAGCCAACATTCACGTGGAAACTGAACAACACTCTTCTCAATGATACCTTGGTCAAGGAAGGAATAAAGAAAAAAATTAAGGACTTCTTAGAGTTCAATGAAAATGAAGCCACAACATACCCAAACTTATGGGACACAATGAAAGCATTTCTAAGAGGAAAACTCATAGCTCTGAGTGCCTCCAAAATGAAAATAGAGAGTGCATACATTAGCAGCTTGACAACACACCTAAAAGCTCTAGAACAAAAGAAATCAAATTCACCCAAGAAGAGTAGACAGCAGGAAATAATCAAACTCAGGGGTGAAATCAACCAAGTGGAAACAAGAAGAACTATTCAGAGAATCAACCAAAAGAGGAGCTGGTTCTTTGAGAAAATCAACAAGATAAACAAACCCTTAGCCAGACTCACTAGAGGGCACAGGGAAAGCATTCTAATTAACAAAATCAGAAATGAAAAGGGAGACATAACAACAGATCCTGGAGAAATCCAAAACACCATCAGATCCTTCTACAAAAGGCAATACTCAACAAAACTGGAGAACCTGGATGAAATGGAGAAGTTTCTAGACAGATACCAGGTACCAAGGTTGAATCAAGATCAGGTTAATGATCTAAACAGCCCGATATCCCCCAAAGAAATAGAAGCAGTCATTAATAGTCTCCCAACCAAAAAAAAAAAGCCCAGGACCAGGTGGGTTTAGTGCAGAGTTCTATCAGACCTTCAAAGAAGATCTAATCCCAGTTCTTCACAAACTATTCCACAAAATAGAAACAGAAGGTACTCTACCCAACTCATTCTATGAAGCCACAATTACTCTGATACCTAAACCACAAAAAGACCCCACAAAGATAGTGAACTTCAGACCAATATCCCTTATGAATATTGATGCAAACATCCTCAATAAAGTTTTTGCTAACCGAATCCAAAAACACATCAAAACAATCATCCATCCTGACCAAGTAGGTTTCATCCCAGGGATGCAGGGATGGTTCAATATACAGAAATCCATCAATGTAATCCAGTATATAAACAAACTCAAAGACAAAAACCACATGATCATCTCGTTAGATGCTGAGAAAGCATTTGACAAAATCCAACACCCATTCATGATAAAAGTCTTGGAAAGATCAGGAATTCAAGGCCCATACCTAAACATGATAAAAGCAATCTACAGCAAAACAGTAGCCAGCATCAAAGTAAATGGTGAGAAGCTTGAAGCAATCCCACTAAAATGAGGGACTAGACAAGGCTGCACACTCTCTTCCTACCTATTTAACATTGTACTTGAAGTCCTAGCCAGAGCAATTAGACAACAAAAGGAGATCAAGGGGATACAAATTGGAAAGGAAGAAGTCAAATTATCACTTTTTGTAGATGACATGATTGTATATATACGTGACCCTAAAAATTCCACCAGAGAACTCCTAAGCCTGATAAACAGCTTCAGTGAAGTAGCTGGATATAAAATTAACTCAAACAAGTCAATGGCCTTTCTCTACACAAAGGACAAACAGGCTGAGAAAGAAATTAGGGAAACAACACCCTTCTCAATAGCCACAAATAATATAAAATACCTAGGCGTGACTCTAACTAAGGAAGTGAAAGATCTGTATGACAAGAACTTCAAGTCTCTGAAGAAAGAAATTAAACAAGATCTCAGAAGATGGAAAGATCTCCCATGCTCATGGATTGGCAGGATCAATATAATAAAAATAGCTATCTTGCCAAAAGCAATCTACAGATTCAATGCCATCCCCATCAAAATTCCAACTCAATTCTTCAACGAATTAGAAAGGGCAATCGGCAGATTCATCTGGAATAACAAAAAACCTAGGATACCAAAAACTCTTCTCAAAAATAAATGAACCTCTGGTGGAATCACTATGCCAGACCTAAAGATGTACTACAGAGCAATTGTGAACAAAACTGCATGGTACTGGTATAGAGACAGACAAGTAGACCAATGGAATAGAATTGAAGACCCAGAGATGAACCCACACACCTATGGTCACTTGATCTTCGACAAGGGAGTTAAAACCATCCAGTGGAAGAAAGACAGCATTTTCAACAATTGGTGCTGGCACAACTGTTGAAATGAAACAACTGAAATGGCTTCTCTGCCATTCAGTATTCCTCAGGTGACAATTCTTTGTTCAGTTCTGAGCCCCATTTTTTAATGGGGTTATTTGAGTACTACTCAGCTATTAAAAACAATGAATTTTTGAAATTCTTGGGCAACTGGATGTATCTGGAGGATATCATCCTCAGTGAGGCAACCCAATCACAAAAGAAGTTACTTTACATGCACTCACTGGTGAGTGGATATTATCCCAGAAACCTAGAATAACCAAGATACAACTTCCGAAACAGAAGAAAATCAAGAAGGAAGAACAATTCATGGATATTTCATTCCTCCCTAGAATAGAGAGTAAAGTATCCATTGAAGGAATTGCAGAGACAACGTTTAGAGCTAAGATGAAAGGATTGACCATCCAGAGACTGCCCCACCTGGGGGTCCATCCAATAATCAGCCACAAAATGAAGACACTATTGCATATGCCAGCAAGATTTTGCTGAAAGGACTCTGATATAACTGTCTCCTGTGAGGCTTTGCCAGTGCCTGGCAAATACAGTAGTGGATGCTCACAGTCACCTATAGGATGGAACACAGGGCCCCCAATATAGGAACTAGAGAACATACCCAAGAGCTGAAGGGGTCTGCAAGCCTATAGGTAGAACAACAATATGAACTAATCAGTACCCCCAGAACTCCTGTCTCTAGCTGTATATGTAGCAGAATATGGCCTAGTTGGCCATAATTGGGAAGAGAGGACACTTGGTTTAGCAAACTTTATATGCTCTAGTACAGGGGAAAGCCAGGGTCAAGAAGTGGGAGTGAGCGTGTAGGAGAGCAGGGCGGGGGTGGGTATAGGGAACTTTTGGGATAGCATTTGAAATGTAAATGGAGAAAATATCCAAAAAAAAAAAAGAAGAAAAGAAAAAAATCGAGAATCCCCAAATGGGACCTCATAAAATTTCAAAGCTTCTATAAGAAAAAAATATACTACCAAGAAGACAAAAAGGCCTCTAACAGATTGGGAAAACATCTTTACCAATCCTAAATCTGGGATAGGGTCTCATATCCAATATATACAAGGAACTCAAGCAGTGGAACTCCAGAGAAATCAAATAACCCCAGTAAAAATGTGGCACATACCTAAACAACGAATTCTCAACGGAAGAATACCAAATCACTGAGAATCACCTGAAAAAAGTACAACATCCTTAATCATCAGGGAAATGCAAATCAAAACAACCCTGAGATTTAACCTCACACAAATCAGAATGGCTAAAATCAAAAATTCAGTTGATAGCAGATGCTGGCGAGGATGTGGAGAAAGAGGAACACTCCTCCATTTCTGCAAACTTGTACAACGACTCTGGAAATCAGTGTGGCAGTTCCTCAGACAATTGGGCATAGTTCTATCAGAAGATCCAGCAATACCTCTCCTGGGAACATACCCAGAAGATGTTCCAAGTGGCAATAAGAACACATGCTCCACTATATTCATTTAATTGTAATAGCCAGAAGCTGGAAAGAACCCAGATGTCCCTCCACAGAGGAATGGATACAGAAAATGTGATACATTTACACACTGGAGTAGTACTCAGCTATTAAGAACAATGAATTTATAAAATTCTTAGGCAAATGGATGGATCTGGAGGATAACATCGTGAGTGAGAGAACCCAATCACAAAAGAACTCACATGATATGCACTCACTGATAAGTTCTTATTAGCCCAGAAACTTAGAATACCCAATATATAATTTGCAAAACACATGAAACTCAAGATGAAGGAAGACCAAAGTATGGATACTTTGCCACTCTTTAGAATGGGGAACAAAATACCCATGGAAGGTGTTAGAGAGATAAAGTTTATTGCTGACATGGAAGGAAGGACCATCAGAGTCTGCCCCACCTGAGGATCTATACCATAATCAGCTACCAAACACAGACACTATTTGCGTATGCCAGCAAGATTTTGCTGACATGACCCTGATATAGGTGAGGTTATGCCAGTACCTGGCAAATATAGAAGTGGATGCTTAGAGTTATCTACTAGATGGAACACAGGGCCCTTAGTGGAGGAGATAGAGAAAGTACCCAAGGAGCTGAAGGGGTCTGTAACCCTATTGGAGGAACCACAATATGAACTAACCAGTACCCCCTGTGCTTGTGTCTCTAACTGCATATGTAGCAGAAGATGGCCTAGTAGGCCATCATTGGGAGGAGAGGTCATTGGTCTTGCAAAGATTATATGCCCCAGTACAGGGGAATGCTAGGGCCAGGAAGTTGGAGTGGGTGCGTTGGAGAGCAGGACAGAGGAAGGGTATAGGGGACTTTCTGGATAGCATTTGAAATATAAATGAAAAAATATCAAATAAAAATTTTGTTAAAAAGCAAACAAAAGATTAGAAGGTAGACATAATCAAATCAGGTTTGAAATCAATTATGTTTAAGAAAGAGCACAACAGAAAGAATCAATGAAACTAAGAGTTTATTTAGAAAATCAGTAATATAAACAAATCTTTATCCAAAATAACTAACAGTCAAAGAGTACATCCAAATGAAATAAATCGAACAGACACTGAGAAAATCCAGATAACCATAAGAATATATTTGAAAAACCTGGACTCCAACAAATTGGAAATATCAAAAGAATTAGACAATTACTCTATATATATACCACATGTGTTGATAACATTTTCAAGACAGTGAGAGTGAAATTGAAGAAGATATCAGAATATGATAAGATCTGCTATATTCATGGATTAATAAAAATAGCAAACTAAAAATTACTATCCCGCCAAAGCAATCTACAGATTCAGTGTAATTCCCATCAAAATTCCAACACAAAATTTTCACAGATGTTGGAAGGACAAATGGCATCATCAAATGGAAGCACCAAAATTCCAATAGAGCTAAAACAATCCCAAACAACAAAAGAACTGCTGGAAGTATCACTATCCCTGCTTTCAAGTTATAATACAGAGGAAGTATTTCTTGCATGCTGAAGACATATGGATTCTGTTTTTGAATCTAGAGTAATAAAAGCAAAATTATATTGACACAAAACCAGACAGATTTATTGAACATGAAACATAATTGTAGACATAGAGAAATCGTTACAATTATGGGCACCTTCTTTTTGATAAAGAAGTCAGAAATACACACTGCAAAAAGGACAAGTTTGGCAAATGGTGCTGGTCACAGGAATGCAAATAGATCCACTTAGCATCCTGCACCCCAAAAAAGAAACCCACAAGAAAATCAAAGACCTAAACATAAAACCAGAGACACTGGTGTGATAGAAGAGAAAGTGGTGAATAGCATTGAACTCATTGGCACGGAAGACTTTCTAAGCAGAACACCTTTAGGCCAGGAAGTGAGACTTTAAAAAAAAAAAACTAATAAATGGTACCTCATGAAACAAAAGGGCTTGTGTAAAGCAAAGGACACTATCGCTCCATCAAGAAGGCAGCTTACAGAATTGGAAAATATTTTCACCAACTCCACATCTGATAGAGGACTAATATGCAAACTTGCTACGCTCTCTGGTCGAGTCAACTGGACAAGCCGAAAGGCTTAAAAGTCACTCATGAGGCAAAAGAGTTTCAAGGAAGCTCTCCTCCTGGAGGCTAGTGTTCTCTACCCATACATTAATTTTTCATTCCCGAGTTCCAGTACCACGCTAGTCTAGAGTATGGATCCACGTGCTCTCTTTCAGTATTTTCCTATAAGTGCTCTGACATGGCTAAAGCCTTCCGCCAGTGTTCCAACAGTCCAAGGGTGTCTGTCCTTGACCAAGATCAAGGGTTTAGAATTCAGCAAGATTGTAAAAGCTAAGTCACTCCCTTACACAGGAATTTACCATCACTTAGGAAGAAGGAAGTTTCAGACCAAAGGAGAAACCAGAATAGATACTATAGCAGAGTTACACCCATACACATATTTACAATGGCCTAAGGGGAAGGTGGACTATACAAGAGACTAAAATAGGAACTGTGGAAAGGACGAGAAGCCCTTGACCATGGCTTCTAAGATTAGTGAATTTTAGGTGGAGCCCTTGTTGATCCCAGCTGTTATCAATGTATTCTATCCTGGGTGGTTCCCATTAGACCTTTTGTGTTTGCATTCCTCTGTTTTATGTAAGATTCCAGTTACCTCAATTGTACCTTGTGAATATGTCACCCAACTTCCTTATTGTCCTCTGCATAAAAAGTCTGATGCTCAGTTGTAAAATTACATTCAGATTCCACACAAACTCTCCTGCGTGTGTGTCTGTCTGTCATCATCCACGCTTTGCCCACCCGCGTTGAGAGACCCCGTTCCACGCAGACATAGGGACCCAAAAGGTCTGCGGCACAAACTATATAAAGAACTGAAGATGTCAAGAAAAACAATTCATCCATCTTAAAAATTTGATGTTGATCTAAATAGAATTCTCCAATGAGGAAACTCAAATAGTTGAGAAACACTTAAAGAAATGTTCAACATCCTTAGCCATCTGGGAAATGCAAATGAGAACTACTTTGAGATTTCATTTTACACCTGTCAGTATGGCTAAGATCAACAACGCAAGGGACAGCTCATCCTGGGGATACAGTAAGGGGCACATTCATCAATGGTGGGAGTGAAACTTACACAGGTACTATGAAAGTCTGTGTGATAGTTTCGCTGGAAAATGGGAAAAGATCTACCCAAAATTGAGGTTTGCCACTCTTGGGCACATAGCCAAAGGATACTTCATCCTACCCAAGAGATATTTCCTCAACTGTGCTCACTGCTGCTCTGTTCACAGGAGCCAGAAACCAGAAACAACCTAGATTCCCCTAAAGAGAACATGGATAAAGACTGTCTAGTCTGTTTCCTCCCACTAGCACAGGTTTCTAGCAGCTCCTCTCTTGAAGGTTCACACTGACCACCAGTTCTCCCTGGATGATGATTTAACTGCCTTCCTTGTCAACAATGGTTCTGGTCTGGCAAATGCCTGGTTTGCTGGTTATGATGCTCCAGGGCCATCTACCCCTCCATTATGGGGTTGCCCTAGGCACCAGGGCATCACGGTGGGTAAGAGACAGAAGGACACCTTTGTGGGTACTGAGGCCCATTGCAAGAGAGGCATCCTGATCCTGAAGTACCCCCATTGGTCATGACATTGTCACGAACTGGTTCAATATGGAGAAGATCTGGCACCAAACATTCTACAACAAACTGCATGTGGTCCTCCAAAGGAACACTGTGCTGCTCACCATTCCCCCTAGAGCCCTAAGGCCAACTGTGAAAAGATGACCCACATCATTTTTGAGACTTATAAAACCACAACCATGTAAGTAGCCATCCAGTCTGTGCTGTTCCTCTAGGCCTCTGGTCATACCACTGCGATTTTGATGGAGCCCAGAGATGGGGTCACACAGAATGTGCACATCTATGAGATAATGTGCATATCTCTGCTCTCCTTGTGCCATCCCGTGTCTGGACCTAGCTGGCCTGTACCTGACAGACTACTACATGAAGTTCATGACCACATGTGGCTATAGTTCACCAAAAAGCTGGGAGGGAAATCATGCCTAATATCAGAGAGAAGCTGTGCTATGTTGCCTTAGACTTCCAGCAAGAGATGGCCACTGATGTGTTCTCTTCCTCAGCAGACAAGAGCTATAAGCATCCAGGTCATCACTATTGTCAATAAGCAGTTCTGCTGCCCTTAGGCTTTTGTTTAGCCTTCCTTCTTGGGTAATGGAATCCTGTGGCAACCACGAAACAACATTTAATTCCATCATGAAGTGTGACATTGACATTCTGTACATGTATAAATAATATTCAGATTTCTATAATCTCCCTAACCTATCTAGACTCCTGCCCACTTCTACAAACCTTTTAATCCCCCTAGTTCTGTTTCAGACATTGGTTTTGTTTGTTTGTGTTTGAGAATCCTAGAGTTTAACTAGGATTATCAGTATGACCATGAGCTCAAAACTCTTTCTTGGAGGCCAGATGCAGGACACTGGATCTGGATCACTGGATGTATGGAAGATAATGATTCTCTCTCCCTCAGAACCCACCAATATTTCACCAAAGGAGGGAAAAGTTGAAAGAGTCCTTCCCTGGCCCATTATTTACTGTGAGGAGGTTTTAGTCATGGGTAGACTTTACATATACTCACAGGTGTTGGGAAGTCGTGACTGCACTGGTGGTCCTGTAGTGAAGAAAACAGATTCCATAGCCCTCCTCTTTATGGTCCAGTTTTTATATATTTTCTGCTCCTTTTTTTTCCTCTGAGGATCCATGAGGGTTCATGCCTAAACAAGATAGTAATACCATTCAGCCATCTCTTATTATCGTGCTTTGAGCAGTTATGCATATTATTCCTCACTGTAGTTTATTGCGAAAAGGGCTTCTCTGAATGAATCTTGAAGTAGAATTTCCCCTAGATATAAACATAGATACTTAGAAGGGAGCTTGACACCTTGAGACTTTACATAAACAACAGGAATAAATTCTCCCCTAGGGCCAAAGGCATTTTCTATCCTCCTGTGGAACTGGCCTCAAATCTAATCACAGATACACTGGCTATCCCTATAACAGTGATGTCACTATTGTGTAGCTGGACACATCTTTCTTGGCAGATTGGTATTGTACATCATAAGGTTCATATCTGGGTAACTCTGTTGATGCCATTACTCTGCCAGCATCCTGAATAGCACAATCCAGAACTATGAAAGCTAACTAGATGGAAGGAAGTTTTCAGTTACATGCCAGCTCAATTTCTCTATATTTTACAACCACGATGTGGTTTGTCTTTTGTAGCAGGGTCTTATCATATATTCATGGTAGGCAAACAGAAAGAGTGTGAAGAACCTGTATTATTTTCAAGATTTCTGGGAACTTCCTGAACATACCTGGCATTGGGATTTTTTTTTTCGCTTGATTTTCAGCAGCAGTATTATGTAGACATACAGGCCATCTACCAGCTAAATATGTGTCTTTTGAGACTTTATCAATTTTATTATAAACAGTAAGTTTCCATGTGGATTTTCAAGTATATCCTTAGCTTTGTTTATCCCCTCATCCCACCAGCTTTTCTACCCTATCTCTACTTAAATTTTCCTCATAGGTTGAATATTCATATTAGTGATTGTACAAGTAATGGGCTTATGAGAGGACAAACACTTTCACAACTTAAGCATTTCTGGGAATCTATTAGAGAAAAAAAGAATCAATATAATAATCTATCAAAAGGAGGTGGCCCTTGAGTGGGGTAAAACGCTCATGTTGCAACTGCAAGCCAATACTGATACTGACACTGTCAGGATCATACTTCCTAGTAACATTTATTGTGGTGAAACCTTCACTCTTCTCAAAGATTATTCTTGTGATATCATCTAGGCATGACTAAAAGCAAACAAATTAAGGAATGTGACTTTTTATTACCCTTGAAACTATTATGAACTTAAGATTTCTGATTTCTTTGGAAAGTCAGGTACATTATATGGTGATTCTCTGGGAGAGAAAGGTTAAATGATGTTTTGCTAAGGCAGACACTGGTGAAAGGATGCTTTGATACTGAAGATGCACATCAAAGAAGGTTTGGCTGAGGCCAACACATGGGTGACAGGATGATTTGCTGAAGTAGACACAATTGAGAGGATGTTTTACAGAGGGAGATACAGGTTAGAAGATGTTTTGTTAAGACAGACTTGTGAGAGGAGAGGTGGTGTTAAGAAAGAATATAACTATGACCTCACAGACACTTGGAGGAGTGTCTTGCATTGGTTCACCTTGCTCTGCCTCCATAGACTTTGCTGGCCAGGCTCTGGGAATGGATTGCCAGCACAGAGGAATAAAAAGAAATATTTAAACATTAGACTTGGCTTCTTACAGATTGCAATTTATTAACAGTAAGGAGTCCATATAAAGTTAATATGTAAATGCAAATCAGTAAAACAAAACCATAAAACACGCATACATATGCAAGTTAAACAAATAACTAGATTTATAAGGAACTTTTAGAAATATATATATATATATATATATATATATATATATATATATATATGCAAAGCATACACAGAAATTGTTGATATAGGCATACAACTACTTGCATGAAATACTTCTCATTAATCCTAATCAAAAGAGGCTAACAATAAAATTAGCAATAACAATGTTTACTGTTTATATTGGCAAAAGCAGTTAGTAAGTGATTATCTCAAATACTACAGACATTTGAGTGCTCATAGTCAAGGGTCAAGGGTTGGAATATGTACAATCTTAAACACACATCAGGATGAATTTGGCCTGGTTGTTCTCTTTAAGGAAAAGAAAATTCACCTGGCAAGGTTGAAAAACTAGGTGAACGAGGTTCTCCAGTTTGATGGAGGTCATCTTCAGCAAAATAGTGTGGCCCATTTAGAAATAGTGGGAGAAGGGAGAGGTGAGGGGAAAGGAGGAGCAGAATGGGAAAAGGAAAGGAAGAAGGAATTTAGGAATAATGGAAGGGAGGGAGGAAGGGAGATGGGAGGATGGTGGGGCAAATGTGCAAGGGAGGAAGGGGAAGGAGGAGGGAGAGGGAGGGGTTGCTATCAGGAGGCGGGGCCTGTGCTCAGGCAACACACATGTGGACAATGAAGAATGCCCTGCCTTCAATGTGACGTCAGAATCTGTAGTAGAGAAACACAGAGAAGTCTAGGCAGGACTGGCAGACTACAGCAATGCCTCAACCAAGAAGCCTCTGCGAGAGCTTGTTCTAGGAATTTTCATCAATGGGGCTTTTAGTCAGCAGGGTCTTGAGATGCAGGGATTCCAGTCTGTTAGAGCCACAGCCAGAAGCCATAGCCGGAGCCAGCTACATTCCTGGCAGTCGCAAGCGAAAAAGAAACAGTTTGGAGGAGTTGGCAACAAGTTCTAATGTTCATGGACCTCAAAACCAGGGAATGTATCCACATCAAGTTCTCAACTACATCTACTGGAAAAGGGTTAAGATCTCATCTAATGATGCTTATCAAAACTTATTTTTGGACGGGCATGATAGCGACATTAAAATCCGTGCTCTGGGAAAAACATGGTGTTTACACAAAGTATTTTTATGTCAGTCAGGCTACTTTGCTAACATTCTCAAAGGTACTTGGAGAGAATCACACCATGGTGTTATAAATCTGATCATTAAGAATGAGGATATTGATACCCGATCTCTGCTTTTTGTGTTTGGTGCTTTGTACACGGATGCGGATTTGTCAATAACACCTCTGGAAGTTCCTCAAGTTTTGGCAGCAGCATGCCTGCTTCGGGTGGATCGAGTAATTCAGCAGTGTGAAGGAATCATGAAAGAAACTATCAACAGGAACACTGTGTGCTCCTATTATTTGGCAGCAGAAACCTATAGATTAAAAGCTGTAAAGACGAGATGCTTTGAATGGCTTCTTTGCAATTTGATGGTACATCCAAGTGTGGCACTTTACAAGGAAGTAGACTTGAAGTTGATGTATCTTCTAGCACTGTCTTCTGACTTACTAGTCATGCAAAAGGAGATTGATGTATATACCACACTAAAAATATGGATGTTCCTTTATCTTAATCCATGCTGGAACGGAACCATGAAACAGCTTTTACAACACGCAAACAACTGGCTTTCCACCCACATGGCATATGTTGATAACATCAGTTTTCTTGAAAGTGAAGAAGGACTAATATTTCAACCAGTGTTTAAAAAGCTGAGATTTCAGCACATTATCTGTGACTTGACTTCCACAACTATTCTTGAACAAGATCGACTAATACCTATGGCATGGTTGTCACCCATTTACAAACAACAGTGGTTGACTTTGCTGCGAACACAAGAATATGGGGTAATTGGACCACAAGTTATCAATGAACAAGAACTTGAAGAATGCACCATGAGGTGTGGTACAATGATCCCCAAGGATGGAAGATATACTTGGAAGTGGTCAGTTGGACGACTTGGCTTTCCTTTACGTGTGACCTTTACCAGGCAGTGTGTAATTTTAAGGCAACGGTGTCAGAGGTGTGATGGTTCTGCTTGCCACAACCATATCCGAAATGTCATATTCAGAATAACTTTGGTGTGTTTTGATTCCAACAAAAGAGTAACTTTCAGAAAGACAACAGGTTATAAAATCCTCACCTTTGAATATAAGGAGGAGCAAATTGTAATGAAATTGGATAGTGATGTTCTAAACTTCCCTATGTGTATATTCTGCAATTTCCTTTTTGTAAACCTAGGAAATGCAGAAAACAAGTAATCTTATCAATTATTAGACTGTAAGCATTTTACAAGTATTGAATGGTTCATTTAATATGAAGGCTGTGTAATGACTACAGTGAAGAAGACCAAAAACAAATTCAATATTCTTTGGAGTCTAGTACCACCAGAAGTGACTGCTTCCCTCCATCACCTTATTTCCATGTATTTCTGAAGAAAACCTTTACTTCCAACAAAGTATTTGTCAAATCAAATAAACCTAATCTTCTGATTTAAATTTACCATCGAGATCCAAGCTTGGAATGGAAATAAGAGACTATATTTGCAAGGTAAAACATCTCAATCAATTTGTTAAGTAGATTTGGCCCTAGCTAAAATTGAGACAAAATAAAATCATGCCATTGTTGAAACTGTTGTGAACCAATGCATTCATTATGACATTATTATAAGACGTAAATCATTGGTTAAAAGGGAATATTTGAGATTACTCTCTGTGTGGGCTTTCAAATAACTAAATAATGTCGTTTGTGTTCGGAAAACATTTACTGCTGACTATGTCTAACTAACTATATATGCACACATACAGACATTTATCTTATACTTAAATTTCATGCCCTATCCTGGATAAGCAAGGGAATTATATATGCAATATATTTACATAGAACTATATATACTTATGTAATATATTTATGTATTGATGTAAGGGTAAATACCAAGAATCCAATTTTTGAAAGGGGTAAACAAGATAGGAAATGGAAAATAGGCCTTCATGATACCTATCATTTGCTATCAAGGTATGAGCTGTATCATAGTATACTGATCAATTTCTCTGCCTTAATTTCTTTTACTGTTGCAGTGATTTTATGTTTTTAAAAAGACCTTATGAAATCACCTTAGGGGCAACAGTTTCAATTATCTCAGACTTTGAGTCTCTAGGCTTCTGCGGCAGGAGGTTGAAGAAACTGGTCACATGACACCTACAGTAGAAAGAGATCACCTTAATGCAAGTACATCAATAACTTTCTCCGTTGTGTAGAGTTCAAGATTAGAGTCAAGGAATAGTGCCACCCCGGATAGGTAGGTCTTCCCAAGTCACTTTATGCAATCAAGATAACCTCCAACAGGCATTCCCAGAGCCTGGACTCTCACATGATTGTAGATGCTGTCACAATTCTTCCTCTTGTCAACATGATACAGGAACACACCACTTTTAAGCCATAACCTAACAACCTTTGGTCTTCATAGGTTCACAACCATGGCATGGTACAAAATTCACTGTATCCAACTTTGAAAGTCCCATAAATAGTTCCCTTGTTCAATGTGGCTGGTTCTGTGCCAATGCCATGATGATTTTACTACTATAGCTTTGTAGTCTAATTTGAACTGGGAATGGAGTCCCCAGTTGTTCCTTTTTAATTCAGGATCGTTTTAGCTATCCTGAGTTTTCATTTTATTTTCTAGATGAAGCTGAGAGTTGTCCTTTCAAGGTCTTTACCTTATTTCTCTTGGTTACTAGGCCTCATGTGCTCATGATGCCTCCTAAGTTGACTAGGCTTCACCTATGTCTACTAGTACTCACATGTACACCATGGCTCATATGGATATTCCAGTTACCCACCATTACTGGGCCTCCCATGCATGCCAGGTACTGCAAAAGCCTTTCAGTCCTTCCAGGCTACGGAAGCTAGAAACGTTTACCACATCTCCAGTGTTTACCAACCCTCTCATACTCACACAGCCACCAGGGTACTAGGATCCACCTGATTACAAAGCCTTCCATACTCTCCAGGCCTCCCTTGGTTAATGGCACTCACTTGCTTGCCAGGCCTCACATGATTACTAGGCCTCACTTGGCTACTAGGCCTCAAGTGGTTTCTAGGTTTTTCATGGTTTTGAGAGCTTCCATGTATACTAAGCTGCTCATACTAACCAGGCTTCCCCTGTACACCTGGCCTAACCTGCCATCCAAGACTCTATTAGTTACTGGATCTCCAATGCTTCCTGTGCATTTTATGCTTGCTTACCAGGCCTCTCACATTTACATAACTCACATCCTTACTAGTCCTTCCAAGATTTTCAGGTCTTTCTTTGTTACTAGGTCTTCCATAGTTAGTAGTACATCCCGTACTTGCTCAGCTAATCATGCTGTCCATGCCTCCTAAGTTTCCCAGGCCTCCGTGGCATTCAACTTTGCCAAATAGTTCTAGACCTCCCATGCTTTCCCTATCTTCCATGAGTTCTAGCATTTCTGTGTTTACTAGGCCTCCTAATTCTGACTAAGCTTCTCTTGCTCACTGAGCCTCCTAACTTTTTCAAGAATCTCAAGCTAACCAGACCTTTTGTGTCCATCAGATACCCTATTTGTACTAGGTCTCCTATGTTTCCAGGTCTTCTCTAGGTTCTAGGACTCTCCTGCTTACTAGGCTTCCCCATGCTTGGATCCATCTCATCCTTGGCAGTCCTTTTTCAGCCCTCACAGGCTTAACACTCCTCTGATGTATTTTCACACCTCCCAATCCTTCTAGACCTCCAGGGCTTTCCCCATCATTTTTGGATTCTAGCATCCCCAGGCTTAGTAATCCTGTCCTTATTCACCAGGCTTCTAATGCTTATCACACCTCCTAAGCTTTCCAGGCTCCAGGGCTTAGCAAGCCGCAAGTTTTTCTCAGAAAGCCCATGCATCCCAGGTCACTCAAATTTAACAGGTATTCCAGGGAGCCATAACCTGCTTGGTCACAAGGCCTTCCATATTCTCTAGGCCACCCTAAGTTACTAGACCTCATTTGTGTACCAGACCTCACATTTATATTAGACTTCATTTGGCTTCTGTGCTTTATAAGACTCTAATCATTATTGAGACCTTCTATGTGTACTGAGATACTCATATTACCCAGCATTCCCATGTACATCTGGCCTAACAGGCCAAGTAGGACTTGATGTTTGCCAGGTCTCCCATGCTTCCCCCCACATCTTATGCTCAGCAGCATAAGATGTTTATCCAGACCTCACATCCTTATTTGTTCTTCCAATATTTCCAGGCGTTTCTATGGTTCTAGAATTCCCATGGTCCCTAGGCCTTCCAATTGCTGCCAGGATACTCAAGAATTCCAGGCCTCCTAAGATTCCCAAGCCTCTCAAGAATTCCCGGTTTCCAATGGTTATCAGACCTCCCATCCTTAATAGGCCTCCCATGCTTTCCAGGTCTTCCTAGGCTTCTAAGACTCCCATGCTTACTAGACCTCCCCACATTGGAGGTTGCTCATCCTTATCAAGCCTGCTGACATTTCCAGGCCTCTCAGGCTTACCGGGCCTGCCATGTTTATAAGACTTGCCATCCTTACCAGTCCTTCCATAATTTTCAGGTCTTCCATGGGTTCTGGGAATCTCATACATCCCAGGCTTCCCAATGCTTATAGGCTGCTCATGCTTACCAGACCACCTAAGATTTCCAGGCCTCCCAGGTATGACAGGCCAAAGAAGTTTTTTTCAGACGTTCCATACTTTCTAATCCTTCCATGCTTTTCAGTGTCCTTGGGTTCTAGGACAGCCATGCGTCTTGGGACTGCCCATGAACACCAGGCTTTCTGGCTTAATAGGATTACCAGGTCTTCCATATTATAGAAACTCTCATACTTAAAAGATTTCCCATGCTTTCCAGGTATTCCTTGGTTTATGTTTCCCATGATTACTAGGTCTGTCCATGAGAGCCAGTCAACTAAAACTTACCATGTTTTCTTTTTTTGCAATTGTATTGCTCTTTATTTTTTATATAATTTAAATATAAATCACATTTTTGTTCCTTTAGGATAATGAAGTTTGTATTTTCTATTATATATATATATTACATTTCAAATGTTATCCCCTTTCCTAGTTTCCCCTCCAAAAATCCACTATCCTCTCCCACCTCCCCCCGCTCCCCAAACCAAACACTCTCATTCCTGGTCCTGGCATTCTCCTATATAGGGGCGTAGAGCCTTCACAGGATCAAGGGCTTCTTCTACCATTGATGACAGATTAGGCCATCTTCTGCTACAAATATAGATAGAGCCACAAGTTCCACCATGTGTTTTCTTTGAATGGTGATATAGCTCCAAGGACCTCTAAGGGTAATTGTTAGTTCATATTGATGTCCCTTCTATGGGGCTTCATTCCCCTTCAGCTCCTTGGATACTTTCTCTGGCTCCTTCATTGGGGACCTTGTGCTCCCTCCAATGGATGACAGTGAGCATCCACTACTGTATTTGCCAGGCACTGGCTAGAGCCTCACAGCAGACAGCTATATTCGGATCTTGTCAGCTAAATCTTGCTGGCATATGCAATAGTGTCTCGGTTTGGTGGTTGTATATGGGAGGGATCCCTGGGTAAGGCAGTCTCTGGATGTTCCTTCCTTCCATCTCAGCTACAATCTCCATCTTTATAACTCATTCAATGGGTAATTTGTTCGCCATTCTAAGAAGGAACCCAGTATCCACACTTTGGTCTTCTTTCTTCTCGAATTTATGTTTTTTACAAATTGTATTTTGGATATTTTAAGTTTCGGGGCTAATATCCACTTATCAGTGAGTGCATATCATGTGTGTTCATTTTTGATTCGGTTACCTCATTCAAAATGATATCCTCAAGATCCATCTATTTGCCTAAGAATTTGATAAATTCATTGTTTTTAATTGCTGAGTATTACTCCATTGTGTAAATGTACCACATTCTCTGTCTCCAATCCTATGTTGAGTGACATCTGGGTTCTTTCCAGCTTCTGGCTATTATAAATAAGGCTGCTATGAAACATAGTGGAGCATGTGTTCTTGTTACAAGTAGGAATATCTTCTAGGTGTATGCCCAGGAGAGGTATTGCTGGATCTTCTTGTAGTACTATGTCCAGTTTTCTGAGGAACAGCCACACTGATTTCCAGAGTAGTTGTAAAAGCTTGCAATCCCACCAGCAATGGAGGAGTGTTCCTCTTTCTCCACATCCTTGACAGCATTTGCTGTCATCTGAATTTTTGATATTAGCCATTCTGACTGGTGTGAGGTTTAATCTCAGGGTTGTTTTGATTTGCATTTCCCTGATGATTAAGGATGTTGAACATTTTTCATGTTTTTCTCAGCCATTCAGTATTCCTCAGTTGAGAATTCTTTGTTTATCTCTGTACCCCATTTTTAATGGGATTATTTGATTTTCTGGAGTCCAGATTCTTGAGTTTTTTGTATATATTGGATATTAGTCACCTATCAGATTTAGGATTGGTAAAGACCCTTTCCCAATCTGTTGGTGGGTTTTTTGTCTTATTAACAGTGTCTTTTTCTTACAGAAGTTTGCAATTTTATGAGGTCCCACTTGTCAATTATTGATCTTACAGAAAAAAAGCATGGCTGTTCTGTTCAGGAATTTTTTCCTCTGTTCCCATCCATATCTTTAAAGATTTTCCCCACTTTCTCCTCTATAAGTTTCAGAGTCTCTACTTTTATGGGGAAGTCCTTGATCCACTTAGATTTGAGGTTTGTACAAGGAGATAAAAATGGGTCAATTCTCATTCTTCTACATGAAAACCTATAGATGTTCCAACACCATTTGTTGAAAATGCTGACTTTTTCCCACTGGATGGTCTTAGCTCCCTTGTCAATACTCAAGTGTGTGGATTCATTTCTGGTTCTTCTACTCTATTCCATGGATCTACCCGGCTTTTGCTGTACCAGTACCATGTAGTTTTTATCACAATTGCTCTGTAATACAGCTTGAGTTCAGACATAGTGATTCCACCAGAGGTTCTTTAATTGTTGAGAATACTTTTTGTTATCCTAGTTTTTTGTTGTTGTTGTTATTCCAGATGAATTTGCAAATTGCCCTTTCTAACTTAGTGAAGAACTGAGTTGGAATTTTGATGGGGATTGCATTGAATCATTAGATTGCCTTCAGCAAGATAGTCATTTTTACTATATTAATCCTGCCAATCCATGAGTATGGGCGATCATTACATCTTCTGAGATCTTCTTTGATTTCTTTCTTCAGAGACCTGAAGATCTTATCATAGAGATCTTTTACTTCCTTAGTTAGAGTCACACTACGGTATTTGATATTATTTGTGACTATTATGAAAGGTATTGTTTCCCTAATTTCTTTTTCAGGCTGTTTATCCTTTATGTAGAGAAAGACCACTGATTTTTGAGTTAATTTTATATCCAGCTACTACACTGAAACTGTTTATCAGGTTTAGAAGTTCTCTGGTGGAATTTTTAGGGCCACTTATGTATATTATCATATCATTTACAAATAGTGATATTTTGACTTCTTCCTTTCCAATTTGTATCCCCTTTATCTCCTTTGATGTCTAATTGTTCTGGCTAGGATTTCAAGTACTATATTGAATAGGTAGGAAAAAAGTGGGCAGCCTTGTCTCATTCCTGATTTTAGTGGGATTGTGTCAAGTTTCTCTCCATTTAGTTTAATGTTGGGTTTGGATTGCTGTATATTGCTTTTATTATGTTCAGGTATGGGCCTTGAATTCCTGATCTTTCAAAGACATTAATCATGAAGGGGTGTTGGATTTTGTCAAATGGTTTGTCAGCATCTAACAAAATGATCATGTGATTTTTGTCTTTGAGTTTGTTTATATAGTGGATTATGCTGATGGATATCCATATATTATACCATCGCTGCATCCCTGGGATGAAGAGTACCTAATCATGATGAATGATCATCCACCATATTGATGTGTTATTGTATTCGGTTTGCAAGGATTTTATGGAGTATTTTTGCATTGATATGCATAAGGGAAATTGGTCTGACGTTCACTTTCTTTGTTGGGTCTAGTTATCAGAGTAATTGTGGCTTCATATAATGAATGGGTTAGAATACCTTGTGTTTCATTTTTGTGAAATACTATGAGGAGAATTGGAATTAAGTCTTCTTTGATGAATATGAAGTGCCACTCCTTGTCTTTTTTGATAACTTTGGGTTGGAAATCGATTTTATTCAATATTAGAATGGCTACTCCAGCTTGTTTCTTCAGACTGATTTCTTGGAAAATTTGTTTTCCAGCCTTTTTCTCTGACTTACCATGCCTTCTAATTTTGTACTTCTCATAGGCTTACCAGGTCTCCTATGTATATCAGACCACCCATCCATAGTAAGGAAGACTTCAGATTTGGCTAGGCTGTAGATAATGTATTTTATGCTGCACCTTCTCAGTATGAGCTCCTGGTTTTCAACACTGTATCAAGTATTACCACAGAAACAGTGCATATGTATTTTTATTTGATCTCCCTTCATTCCCATGCCATTGGAAGCAGACTTCCAAAAAAAATCATCTTTGATGATTTCTCTTTCAACTATATCACCCCTACTTGACGATTTGCACTCCCTTAGATACCATGTGCTAGAGATTTGCAATCAGAATCAATAATCCTGGTGATGGTAATAAGATCCTATCCAGGATTTAAAGGTTTGTACATTATGAATAGATATTACATAGCAAAGTATGAAATATAAAAATAAGTATACTTTTGTGTTGATTTGAATAGGATCAAATAGATATAATCTCTTATGTATTATGTGGAAGCAGTACCTATCAATAAAATGCCTATGGTCAATGAGCTGAGGCATGATTGGAAGGTGTGACATCTGGATGGGAGAGCTAAGATTCTGGAAAATTGTCAGGACTGAAAGATTTGTCACAATCACTGAAGGAAACATTCCTATGAAAATGAGGAGAGGTAACCAAACACTTGGTTTGGCTTAGAATACAATAAATGGATAGTTAAGTTATGAGCTATTTGGTGATCATGCCAAAGCTTCTGGTCTAGGCACTTATTCAGAAATAATTCAGTTTCAAGAGTTGTTACTCTCAGAACAAAGGAGAAAGGTTCATCTCTACAGGAATAGCCCCAATAGTCTCATCTGATTGAATACTTGGTCGTTAAGGACTGTTACTATTAGAAAGTATGTTGGAGTAGGAGTGGACTTGTTGAAGGAAGTATGTCACTGTCAGGACAATCTTTAATGTCTCCTATACCCTAGCTATGTCAGGTGTGGCATGCAATCTTCTTCTGCTGCCTGTGGATCAAGATTTCCCAGCTCCTTCTCCAAATTCACACCTGCCTGCACACAGCCATGCGTCCCACCATGACAATAATTAATTAAACTGCTGAAACTGTGAGTCAGTCGCAATTAAATATTTTCCTTTATAAAAACTTCCTTGGAGCTCGGTTTTGGTAGTGCATGCCTTTAAACCTAGTACTCAGAGGAGGTAGAGGCAGAGGTGGAGGTAGAGGCGGAGGCAGAGGCAGAGTCAGGCAAATCTCACTGAGTTTGACCTACAGACTAAGTTCCAGGACAGCCTGGGCTACACAGAGAAACCCTGCCTGTAACCCAGACACAGACATAGTCACAGACACATAATAGACAATAACACTGACAGAGACACAGACACAGAGTCAGAGAGAGTCTCTCTCTCTCTCTCTCTCTCTCTCTCTCTCTCTCTCTCTCTCTCTCTTTGTCTCTCTCTCTGTCACACACACACACACACACACACACTAGGTGCATCTCCTTCATGAGGGTAAAGGTGTGCTTACATTTCTCCTCCTCTCAACACGTTAAATTCTATAAACGTGCAAACATAGGGCATAGGACACATTAAACTTGTTCTGACAGTGACATACAAGCAAGCAAACAAACATACTACCTTGCATTATTTCATACTCAGTGGGAAGCATCAGGAAGAAAAGAGCTGGCTAATCTCAATGAACATGCAATGGAAAACTGATAATAGGGTGGACACCAAAAAATAGAAAAGAAGAGCCTCCAATGTTCCCTGATATTTAGAGGGTATATGACAAAGACGAATGCCATTTAAATAGTGCTTTTCCAGAAAGGAAGAAAATGACTTAGCTTTCATCCCTAAACTGAGTGAAGAAATATAAAAACCTGTGAATTCCACCAACTTTTCTTCCCACAATCCTTTAAGAATGAATCCTTTCACATGCTATTCTATCTTCTACAGACAAGCAACTGGGCTGTACTCCACCTAAGCACCATTTTAGTTGCTATGTTGTGAATTAGTGTTTTAGCAGGGAGCACTAGGCTGGCTTGAAATTGGTCACGAAAAGAAAGGAAGGAACATAAGTAGGAAGGAAGGAAGGAAGGAAGGAAGGAAGGAAGGAAGGAAGGAAGGTAGCTCTTGCTCTGCAAAGATTCTAAGGAAAGAACAGGTATTGGGCAAGAAAAAAACAACTCTAACTTCATAGTCGACACCTGAGAAAATAGTGAAGAATAAAAAATTACTGAACTCTTCCTCACCCCAGAGCCCGACCTCTCCCATCTAGAGAGTGTTCCCAGAACACTCCTGAACTCTTCACCCCAGAATGCATTCCTGAACTCCTCACCCTAGAGTTCGAACCCTCCCAACTAAAGACTGTTCCAAGAACATTTTTGAGATAAGGGCCTCCTGGAACAACCTCAGAATGAACCGGGTACATTGCCAAATAATAGGACATGACCCCTTAGTTACGTAGAATCCCTTGGCAGAACCCCTTGTCCCTTGGCAGAACCCCTTAGTTATGTAAACTTGTACTTTCCCTGCCCCGCTCTCCCCCCTTGAGTTTTTTCTATATAAGCCTGTGAAAAATTTGGCTCGTCGTTGATTCTCCTCTACACCACTAGGTGTATGAGTTTCGACCCCAGAGCTCTGGTCTATGTGCTTTCTTGCTGTTGCTTTATTAAATCTTGCCTTCAACATTTTGAGTTCGGTCTCAGTGTCTTCTTGGGTCCGCGGCTGTCCCGAGGCTTGAGTGAGGGTCTCCCTTCGGGGGGTCTTTCATTTGGGGGCTCGTCCGGGATCAGCGCGACCACCCAGAGGTCCTAGACCCACTTAAAGGTAAGATTCTTTGTTCTGTCTTGGTCTGGTGTCTGTGTTCTGTTTCTAAGTTTGGTGCGATCGCAGTTTCGGTTTTGCGGACGCTCAGTGAGACCGCACTCCAAGAGGGAACGCGGGGTGGATAAGGATAAGGATAAGGATGTTACGGGATCGTGGGTTCGAGTCCCACCTCGTGCAGAGGGTCTCAATCGGCCGGCCTTAGAAAGGCCATTTGATTCTCTGAGTTGCTTGTGGTCGACGCAAAGTCGCCGCCACTTTTGGTTTCTTTTTTGTCTTAGTCTCGTGTTCGCTCTTTTTGTGTCTACTATTATTCTGGAAATGGGACAATCTGTGTCCAATCCCCTTTCTCTAACTCTGGAGCATTGGAAGGAGGTGCAGGTCAGAGCCCACAACCAGTCGGTGGAGGTCAGAAAGGGTCCGTGGCAGACCTTTTGCGCCTCCGAGTGGCCGACGTTTGGAGTGGGCTGGCCACCAGAAGGTGCTTTTGACTTGTCACTAATCGCCACCGTCAGGCGAATTGTTTTTCAGGAGGAAGGGGGTCACCCTGATCAGATCCCCTACATTGTGACCTGGCAGAATCTCGTCCAATTCCCACCTCCGTGGGTCAAGCCTTGGACCCCAAATTCTTCGAAACTGACGGTCGCGGTTGCCCAGTCTGATGCAGCCGGAAAGTCCGGCCCGTCAGCACCCCCCAAGATTTATCCAGAAATTGATGACCTCCTCTGGATGGACTCCCAACCTCCCCCTTACCCCCTGCCCCAGCAGCCACCTGCAGCCACCCCACCACAGGGACCAATAGCGAGAGGGGCTCAGGGACCAGCGGGGGGGACTCGGAGCCGCTGAGGCCGAAGCCCCGGGCAGGAAGGGGGGCCGGATTCAACAGTTGCCTTTCCACTTAGAGCACATGTGGGAGGGCCAGCGCCAGGACCTAATGATCTCATTCCTTTACAGTACTGGCCTTTTTCCTCTTCTGATTTATATAATTGGAAAACTAACCACCCTCCCTTCTCAGAGAACCCCTCTGGGCTTACTGGGCTCCTTGAGTCACTTATGTTCTCCCATCAACCCACTTGGGATGATTGTCAGCAGCTTTTGCAGGTTCTTTTTACCACAGAAGAAAGAGAAAGAATCCTGATGGAGGCGAGAAAAAATGTTCTGGGATAGGACGGCACTCCCACTGCCCTCCCTAACCTCGTGGACGACGCTTTCACCTTGAACCGCCCCAACTGGGACTACAACACCGCGGAAGGTAGGGGACGCCTCCTTGTCTATCGCCGGACTCTAGTGGCAGGTCTCAGAGGAGCCGCTAGACGGCCCACCAATTTGGCTAAGGTAAGAGAGGTCTTGCAGGGGCAGACTGAACCACCCTCAGTCTTCCTTGAGCGTCTCATGGAGGCATATAGGAGGTAAACCCCTTTTGACCCCTCGTCAGAGGGGCAGAGAGCCGCTGTAGCCATGGCCTTCATTGGTCAGTCCGCTCCCGACATTAAGATAAAGCTGCAAAGGCTGGAGGGGCTCCAAGATCATACGTTCCAAGATTTAGTAAAAGAAGCAGAGAAAGTCTATCATAAGAGGGAAACAGAAGAAGAGAGGCAGGAGAGAGAGAAGAAAGAAATGGAGGAGAGGGAAAATAGACGGGATCGCCGTCAAGAGAGAAATTTGAGTAAAATTTTGGCCGCAGTTGTAAATGATAGACAGTCAGGAAAAGGTAAAACACGTCTCCTGGGCAACAGGGCATTGAAACCGCCAGGTGGCAGAAAGATACCACTGGAAAAAACCAATGCGCCTATTGCAAAGAGAAAGGACACTGGGCTAGAGACTGCCCTAAAAACTGGGAGCGATCTAAGGTCCTGACCCTAGAAGATGATTAGGGAAGTCGGGGCTCAGACCCCCTCCCTGAGCCTAGGGTAACTTTGTCCGTGGAGGGGACCCCCGTCAACTTCCTGATAGACACTGGAAAAGAGCATTCAGTACTCACTAGCCCCCTAGGCAAGCTAGGCTCTAAAAAGACCATGGTAATTGGAGCCACTGGTAGTAAATTTTACCCCTGGACGACCGAACGAGCCCTACAGATAAACAAGAACATAGTGACCCACTCCTTCCTGGTGATACCTGAGTGTCCTGCTTCCCTCTTGGGGCGCGATCTGCTAACCAAGCTAAAGGCTCAAGTCCAATTTACTTCAGAAGGCCCACAAGTAAGCTGGGGAAAAGCCCCCGTTGCCTGCCTTGTCCTCAACACAGAGGAAGAGTATCGGTTGCATGAAGAGCAACCCAAAAATGCAGTCTCTTCAGGCTGGCTAACTGCGTTCCCCAATGTCTGGGCAGAACAAGCAGGAATGGGGTTGGCTAAACAAGTGCCTCCGGTTGTGGTAGAACTTAAAGCTGATGCCACCCCCATTTCGGTAAGAAAATACCCCATGAGCAAGGAAGCTAGGGAGGGCATCCGGCCTCATATCCAGAGGTTGCTAGACCAAGGAGTTTTAGTGGCTTGTCAGTCCCCCTGGAATACACCACTTCTGCTGGTTCGAAAACCAGGGACTAATGACTATCGCCCGGTGCAAGACCTTCGGGAAGTTAACAAAAGGGTCCTGGACATTCACCCCACAGTCCCGAACCCGTACAATTTATTAAGCTCTCTCCCACCTGAGAGAACATGGTATACAGTCCTGGACTTAAGAGATGCCTTCTTTTGCCTGCGTTTGCACCCTAAGAGTCAGCTCCTGTTTGCCTTTGAATGGAGGGACCCAGAGGGCGGACAGACTGGTCAACTAACCTGGACTAGGCTACCACAGGGGTTCAAAAATTCCCCCACCCTGTTTGACGAGGCCCTCCATCGGGATCTCGCGCCTTTTCGCGCTCAAAACCCTCAGCTTACCCTACTACAGTATGTAGATGATCTCTTGGTCGCGGAGACCTCGAAGGAACTGAGAGGCTCCTCACAGAACTGAGTGACTTAGGGTATCGAGTTTCGGCTAAAAAGGCACAAATTTGTCAAACTGAGGTAACCTACCTGGGGTATACCCTCCGAGGGGGTAAAAGATGGCTCACAGAAGCCCGGAAGAAGACTGTTATGATGATCCCCTCGCCAACCACCCCACGGCAGGTACGTTAGTTTCTGGGGACTGCTGGCTTTTGTAGACTCTGGATTCCAGGCTTTGCAACCCTAGCGGCACCTCTATATCCTTTGACTAAGGAAGGGGTTCCTTTTGAGTGGAAAGAAGAGCACCAAAGAGCTTTTGAGGCTATCAAGTCGTCTCTAATGACTTCCCCCGCGCTAGCATTACCAGACTTGACTAAGCCTTTCGTCCTATATGTGGACGAGAGAGCGGGTGTAGCCAGGGGAGTGTTGACACAAGCACTGGGACCCTGGAAGAGACCTGTAGCCTATTTGTCAAAAAAATTAGATCCCGTTGCTAGTGGATGGCCCACATGTCTGAAAGCTATTGCGGCAGTAGCCCTGCTGATCAAAGATGCTGACAAATTGACAATGGGACAACAGGTGACTGTTGTAGCCCCTCATGCCTTGGAAAGTATCGTGCGGCAGCCACCTGACAGATGGATGACAAATGCCCAAATGACACACTATCAGAGCCTGCTGCTAAATGAGCGTGTAACCTTTGTGCCCCCTGCCATCCTCAACCCAGCTACCCTTCTCCCTCTAACAAATGATTCCGTCCCAGTACATCAATGTATGGACATCCTCGCTGAAGAAACTGGGACCAGAAGGGACCTGACTGACCAGCCCTGGCCTGGAGCTCCCAGTTGGTATACGGGCGGCAGCAGTTTCCTGATAGAGGGGAAGCGAAAGGCTGGAGCTGCGGTGGTGGACGGGAAAAAGGTAATTTGGGCAAGCGCTTTGCCTGAAGGAACATCGGCACAAAAGGCTGAACTTATAGCGCTTATACAAGCCCTCTGAGAGGCTAAAGGTAAGATCGTTAACATCTACACTGACAGCCGCTATGCTTTTGCTACAGCACACATCCATGGGGCCATCTACAGGCAGCGAGGGCTATTGACTACAGCTCTGTAATCAGACCCAGAACATCCAGTCTAGCAAAAGTGGTCAGTATCTAGTGCCCCCCCTAGACACAGTGTGGGCTTGCAATACCGGTCTCACTCCTTGTGTGTCTATGTCTGTTTTTAATAGTTCCAAAGATTTCTGCATTTTGGTTCAGCTTATTCCTAGACTCCTGTATCATGATGATAGCTCCTTTTTAGACAAATTTGAGCATCGGGTCCGCTGGAGAAGAGAACACATTACCTTAACTTTGGCAGTTCTATTAGGATTGGGTGTAGCGGCTGGAGTAGGTACAGGAACCGCTGCCTTAATTAAGACGCCCCAATACTATGAAGAACTACGTGCAGCTATGGATGTTGATCTTAGAACTATAGAACAGTCTATAACCAAATTAGAAGAATCTTTAACTTCCCTGTCCGAAGTGGTGCTACAGAATAGAAGGGGATTAGACTTATTATTCCTTAAAGAAGGAGGACTCTGTGCTGCCCTAAAAGAAGAATGTTGTTTTTATGTTGACCATTCAGGAGTAATCAAAGATTCTATGGCCAAACTTAGAGAACGCCTAGATATACGTAAAAGAGAAAGAGAAAGCCAACAAGGATGGTTCGAAAGCTGGTTTAATAAGTCCCCTTGGCTCACCACTCTCCTCTCCACCATAGCAGGACCTTTAATTACACTTATGCTTTTGCTTACTTTTGGCCCCTGCATCCTTAATAAGTTAGTAGCTTTTATTAGAGAAAGGATAAATGCAGTACAGGTTATGGTACTAAGGCAACAATATCGGGTCCTTCAGAAGGTTGAAAACTCGCTCTAAGATTAGAGCTATTTTCTAAAAAGAGTGGGGAATGAAGAATAAAAAATTACTGAACTCTTCCTCACCCCAGAGCCCGACCCCTCCCATCTAGAGAGTGTTCCCAGAACACTCCTGAACTCTTCACCCCAGAATGCATTCCTGAACTCCTCACCCTAGAGTTCGAACCCTCCCAACTAAAGACTGTTCCAAGAACATTTTTGAGGTAAGGGCCTCCTGGAACAACCTCAGAATGAACCGGGTACATTGCCAAATAATAGGACATGACCCCTTAGTTACGTAGAATCCCTTGGCAGAACCCCTTGTCCCTTGGCAGAACCCCTTAGTTATGCAAACTTGTACTTTCCCTGCCCCACTCTCCCCCCTTGAGTTTTTCCTATATAAGCCTGTGAAAAATTTGGCTCGTCTTCGATTCTCCTCTACACCATACTAGATGCATGAGTTTCGACCCCAGAGCTCTGGTCTATGTGCTTTCTTGCTGTTGCTTTATTAAATCTTGCCCTCAACAATTTGAGTTCGGTCTCAGTGTCTTCTTGGGTCCGCGGCTGTCCCGAGGCTTGAGTGAGGGTCTACCTTCGGGGGTCTTTCACTCTCAACTGCTGTTTCAGTTGCCTGTTACCTGCTCCCTCCACTACAGCATCATGGACTACTAAGCCTCTGGAACCATAACCTTAAAATAAATTATTTTTCCATAAGTTATTTTGATCATGATGTTTTATTAAAGTAACATATCCAGAGTTAGTTCAAAAGATTGGATCAAGAATGTTAATACAAAAAAATAAAATAAAATACCAGTGGTAAAGCACAACCAGTAAGCACTATAGGAGTTAAAATAAAATCTTTTATAGTCAATGTGTCAGTAAATTGGTGTTAGAGACAAAATTCCTTATTCAATGTGGCAATTTCACTTGTAGATAGTTTGGAAAGATTCATAAATCTGGCATTGGATAGTAAGCTTCGTCAAGAGTAGAACTGTACACTTCAATTTTGACAGTTAGTGTTTGGTTTCAGACCCCAGAACAAGGGACTGAAGTGCATATCAAAACCGATCTGTGGGAACTATCCCCCTCTCCACTTGACTAATCCAGAGAGTGCGATTTGTTTCCTTTTCTCTGGTCCTGATCCTGGGACCCCTGACTCCACCAACTACCAAGACCGTGGGTCTAAAAGTTTCAAGAAAAAGGTTTTCTCCCTAAACTTCTTAACTTTATCTTCTGTCCCCTAATACCCAGGTGTTTTCTCAAAACCTACATCCAGGAAAGCTCCCAAACAGCTACTCACAGCCTCACAGACTGCTTTAATTGGACCTACACATTCCTTCTCGGAGATGATCCCACAACCTGGACAGCAGTGAAACAACCAGTTCTTCCCTGACATGACCAACATTTTTGCCCAAATTCCAGAATTATGTCCCAGTGTAAGCAGCGAATAGTTATAGATGATTACACCACATGATGTATTTATAAAACGATAAAAAGAAATAGAATATGTTCTATGGATGTGTAGTCAGGAAGGGGATGTCTCAACGGGCCCATGCCAAGGCATCCCTTTCCCCCTCCCCCTCCTGAGGGACCAGCCACGTGAGTTTATTCAGGGGATGGGGAGGGGAGTTAAGACGGTAGTAGGGGCAGAGAAAGAAGAGAGAGGGAGAGAGTAGAGAAGTAGAGGCCAGCCACTACCATGTGGAGAGAGGGGAACGGGAATGAGGAAAGGAAGGGAGAAAGGAAGAGCCCAAGAGGGCAAGAAAGTAGCAACTGGGAAACAAGAAAGCAAGAGATCCAGAATCGGAGGAGGGGGCAAGCAGCCCTGTTTATAGTAGGTCAGGTCTACCTGGATGTTGCCAAGTAACTCTGGGGTGGAGTGTAGACAGAATGCTAACACCACCCATTATTCACTGGTTTCAGACCCAGTACAAAGGACTGAAGTGCATATTTTAAATATCAAACCCTACCTGACCTCCAGATTCTCCCATCATCCTTAAACTCCTTCCTGGCATACTCTGCACCCAACCCTGAACTTTCCAGCCTAGGGGAACTTTTTGTCCCTTCTCTCTGAGTACACCCTCGCTCTTTTTCTTCCCCCTCCCCCGACTTTCACCAAAGTGACTTCTGTGGCCTTGGTCCTTGGGGCCAGTGAAGTCCCTGAGAGACTTTCCAATAAAGCTGTCTTTTATATACTCTAATCTGGCTTGAATTGGCTTTTTTTTCACTGAAGGAGATATAACCTACCAGTCAGTTTGTTACCATGTCCAGTACAGTGATATATCCAGTCACAAATTCTAACAATTTAGATAGTGCATACTAATTTTGGGGCTTTATTTCAGTCTCACCAGAAGCTGTTTTATTTCTGTGGTGATCACATACATTAATAACTCCATTATGACAGTAGCAACAGACTTTTTTTCTAGTTTTTACAGCCCCAAGTGTCAAACCCAGTAACAAGTCCATTTCCAATATTCTTCTAGTCAGACAAAGTATACCAAACTTCAACTGGAGCAATGGTTCTCAACCTTCTTAATGCTGAGACCTTTTAATATACTTCTTCATGTTGTGGTGACTCCAAGTATAAAATTATTATTGTTACTACTTCATAACTAACATTGCTACTGTTATATTATTTTTATGTAAATATCTAATATGTCAGATATCTGATATATGACACCTATGAACATATATATATATATATATATATATATATATATATATATATATATATGTTCATATGAACATATATATATATTATGGTGGTTTGCCCCTCCAAGGGGCTCACAACCCCCAATTTGAGAACCATTGATCTAGTGAAATATGAACCAGACCTGTGAAAATGGTCAAGTATTTAGCCCCAATTTTGTGAATCGAGGTCTTTTCATCTAGCCAGTAGTTTTGTAGATGCAAGAACCTGTGTTTGGATATCTCTGAAAGTGGCAACAACCAACTTTTCATTTAAAGCATATTTCCATTAGGACAATTGTTAGAAACAATGTTATTCATAAACAAGGCCTATTGAATCATGTTATAGGTATTGTCGTGTGAATGAAAAAATCATAATCCACAGAAGGCAATAGTATGAAAAAGAAGGTGTAATAAATGCTCAAAACTATGTTTCATGTGTCATCAATTTCTAAAATGTACTTATAGTCATGATATCTACAACAGCTCAGGCCATAGCAGGAATGAATTTGATGATCTCCTTCAAGGTTTCAGCTTCTGTTATAGATTTTTTAGCACTTAGGAAAATAAAAGCCTTTATTCTTCCTACCAGTACCTTCATTAAGCATTAGAGAAAGTATTTGATTTTTCCTTTTCCTGAGATTCTGTTTTCTCTTTGTTGAACCAACCAAAAAGGGATGGGAAGGGGAAGAAATCAAAGAATTAGTGTTCTAAAAACACTTTCCTCATGGGCCAAGAAATGCAGGCACAATTCTTAGTACATGTAGGATGCACTCTGATGTGGAAATATAATTTAATGTGTGTATAACTAACATCATGTTGATCCTCACTCCAAATGAGACACAAGACCCACATGTCTCCAGTAGCCTTTGCCTCCATTGAGCTTGGTAGCTAGAGATTTTAGGCATCTATGCTCAATAGAATGATCACAAGTATTTCACAAAACAGCCCATCCTACTCAAGGGGTATTTAAGGCATTAAACAAAGGGTCCAAGGCTCCAATTTATAACTATTTTCTTTGTGAAAAGTACTTTGGTTGTGTTGAAGAAAAAAAAAAGTGGAAGCAAAGGACACACAGGACAAATTATTCCGAGCCTTTAGAAGGAATTATTTTTATTATTATTATTTTATTTAGAAGGAATACCCTGACAATTATTTTTGATTCTGTATGGTATATTAATGACTTATGTGCTATCAGACGGAAGTACACATAGTTTCAGTATTTCTTATTATTGTATTGTGGAGATAAATTACCAATTGCTGACAGCATATAGTTTAGCTTTAGAAAAGGCTTTCATTCAGCATCTATAGCCAAATACTTTCCAGTTAAGAATGTTGCATTGTTTTGTTTATATTTATATTTGTATTATTTTATTTGTTTTCCAAGACAGGATCTCTCCCTGTAGCCCTGGCTGTCCTGAGACATACTATATAGACCAGGCTGACCTCAAACTCAGAGATATGCCTAGATTTGCCTCCTGAGTTCTGGGATTAAAGGCATGAGCCATCACCATCCAGCTGAATGTTAAGGTATTTAACCTCCAATGAATTTGCTTGAGACAGCAGAAAATTTATTAATGACGTTAATCATATGGTGGGAGGGGCAAGATAGGATCTTTACTGTTGTCATGTGCTTTGGACAATAGGGTTAGCAATGAATTCACAAAGGCAATATTGCCCAGAAAATCAATATTCTTTGCCTCAGCATTTTATTTCTACATGAGGATACTGCCAAATGGATTGCTCATCTGGGTAAGGATATACTTAAACACTAATAAACAACTCATCTATAGTGCTGTGATGGTTTGTATATGCTTGGCCCAGGGAGTGGTGGTGTGGCCTGATTGGAGTAGGTGTGTCACTGTGGGGGTGGTTTGCTGCTGCTGTTTTTGGTGATCATCCCATTGTACTGGCATCTCCAATACTCTTGGGTCTTCTGCTACAACTAGACTTTACCAATAGCCTCTCATAGGCTCTCTTCATGGTTACAAGTCTCAACTACTGCCAAGCCTCAGCTGTTATCCAAGACACCTTTATGTCTTCAAAACCAGTACCATCTGGGTGATTCTTACAAATTACCAACTCCAGCTGCGACAGAAGTTACAACCTGGGCTATCTCTGGAGCATAGCTTCTTTCTGCTCTCAGAAAATACTTCCCAGAAGACTTCAACTCAATGATGCTGGTCTCTTCTTAATTACCACTTGTGAGAGACCAAACTGTGGGAAACCAGACCTTCATCAACTCTCACCCTGAAGATCTGGCTGACCCTTTGATGGGAGCAGTGTCACACTCACCTTCTTGTCTCCACTTGGCACCTGGGACTGTTTAGATAAAGCTGGAATTCCAAGATAAACTGCAAGATGTTTGAAGCCTGCAATCAGCATCTGCCCCAGATGTCCATCCCTTTCTATGTACTTTTATTGTTCCCCCTTGGCCCCTGCCTATTTTCTCCCATTGTGTGCTTATAATCAGGCTCCTAGCCTCCATTAAATAGACTTGGACAACTCTTTGCATGGTCTCGCACCATTTTCTCGCCTCTTTCTTTTTCATGGTTGGTCCCCCTCGATCCCACGACTAACTAAGTCCCATGGGTCGGGATAACCACTAATTTCTTAGCTCCAGCTAACCAGCATCAATTGTCACAGTAGTCCCTTCTATTTTTCACTCTAAAGCCAGACCCATATGGCCAAAGCTGCTGAGTTCTGCTGCTTGCAGGAGCTGGAACATGCCCCCCTTGTTCTATTACATTATCACTAGCTTTCTGTTTTCTACCTGCTTAACTGACTAACCTTGGCTGTCTTGGATCTTGATCTGTAGATTGACCTTGAACTCAGAGATCTGCATCCTTATCTCCTGGAATTAAAGGTGTGTGCTACTACCCCTGGATTTAAGCTTTTCTTCATCTACAATTTATTTTGTCCCACTCTATCCTTGAACTCAGAGATCTCCTTGGCTTTGTCACCCGGCATTAAAGGTGTATACCAACATGGTGGACCTAAACTTAGCTGGGAGAGATCTTGCCCCAAAGTCCCACTCCCTTAATGGAGTATTTTCTAGAACTTAGAATTTAGCTCTATTCTACTTCCTGATGCCCCTTTAATTGAACTCTTGAACCATATACTTTGTATTTTTCCTTTCTCGGCTTGCTACTCTTGTTTAAAATGTTCTTCATGAGTGTCTTAGTCATGGTTTCAATTTCTGCACAAAACATCATGACCAAGAAGCAAGGTGGGGAGGAAAGGGTTTATTCAGCTTACACTTCCACATTGCTGTTCACCATCAAAGGAAGTCAGGACTGGAACTCAAGCAGGTCAGGAAGCAGGAGCTGATGCAGAGGCCATGGAGGGATGTTACTTACTGGTTGCTTCCACTGGCTTGGTCAGCTTGTTTTTTTTTTTTTTTGTTTTTTTGTTTTTTTGTTTTTTTTTTTTTTTTGGTTTTTCTAGACAGGGTTTCTCTGTATAGCCCTGGCTGTCCAGGAACTCACTTTGTAGACCAGTCTGGCCTTGAACTCAGAAACCCACCTGCCTCTGCCTCCCAAGTGCTGGGATTAAAGGCGTGCTCCACCATGCCTGGCCAGCTTGGTTCTATATGGAACCCAAGACTACCAGTCCAGTGATGTCACCACCCACAACGGACCCTCTGCCTTGATCACTAATTGAGAAACTGCCTTGCAGGTGGATCTCATGGAGGGATTTCCTTAAGGAAGGCTCCTTTCTCAGTGATAACTCCAGCTTGGGTCAAGTTGACACACAAAACCAGCCAGTACTGTGAGACGTAAAAGGAGAACAAAGTCTATTCTGGGCATTTCTGGGACTTCCTTTGTCAATGTAATTAATCTTGGTATATTTACCTTAGCCTCAGGCAGATTACTTCTACTAGAGGAAAAAGTAGGCACATTCACCACCAAAATACCACAAAACAATCTTTATTCCACATACTGAAATTCTTCTTTTTTAAAACCTCTTGGGAAAGGTCAGCCCAGCACAAATTACTCTCAGCAACAAAATCATCCATATTCCTATTAGGATGGCCCAGTAAGCCCCATTTAACGCATTCCACTCCTTTCCAAATCCAAAGTCCCTAAATCTACATTCTTCCAAAAAAATACATGGTCAGGCCTATCATAGCAATACCCCACTTCTACTACTAATTTCTGTCTTAGTTAGGATTTTACTGCTGTGAACAAACACCATGACCAAGGCAACTCTTATAAGGACAACATTTAATTGTGACTGGCTTACAGGTTTAGAGGTTTGATCCATTATCATCAAGGCAGGAACATAGAGGCATTCAGGCAGGCTTGGTGCAGGAGGAGCTCTGCATATTCATCTGAAAGCAGCTAGCAGTGTACTGGCTTCTGGGCAGCTAGGATGAGGGTATCAAAGCCCACACCCAAAGTAACATACAAACTCCAACAGGGCCATATCTTCTATTAGTGCTACTCCCTGGACTGAGCACACACAACCCATCACAGGGTTGGAGATCTGAAGACCACTTTGATATCAGACATAGAGATGCAGAGTTTGGAGTTTGCCTCGGTATATTCCTTTCTTGCTTTGGGGATTAGTTATGTGATTGGATGACTATCAGAAGAGACTTTGAACTTTGGAGTTTTAAAATTGTTGAGACTGCTATAGACAATGGGGAGTTTTGAAGTTAGACTAAATGTTTTTTGCATTATGCTATGCTTCTGCATGGCCCCAAAGATTCATATGTTCAAACAAGCCTACTGGGGCCTGGGAGTGGAATGTTATGGTTTGAATATGCTCAGGCCAGGGAGTGGCACTATTAGAAGGAATTGCCCTTTTGGAGTAGGTATGACCTTGTTGGAGTAGGTTTGTCACTCTGGAAGTGGGTTTTAATATCCTACTTCTTGCTGCAAAAAAGCCAGTATTCTCCTAGTAGCCTTTAGATGAAGATATAGAACTCTCAGGTCCTTTTGCACCATGCCTGCCTAGATGCTGACATGTTTCCACCTTGATTTTTATGGACTAAACCTCTGAACCTGTAAGCCAAAACCAATTAAATGTTGTCCTTATAAGAGTTTCCTCTGTCACAGTGTTTGTTCGCAGCAGTAAAACCCTGACTAAAACAAATACATAAAAACATATGTTTGACATACACAGTCAGATCACACTGAGTGGGGCAAGATACCTAAAAGCACAGAAAAAGGAAAATCCTTTGAGTAATTGTTATTTTCAAGAAAAATCTCAGGTCTAGCAGGGCACAAGATTCTTATGAATAAATGTATTCTCACCTACTTCCAATGTGGAATTGATATATTTGATTTTTGAGATGATTTTCAGGAGTTACTAGAATGTGCATGTTAAAATACAACACAAATTGGGTGATATTTCAGCTTAAAATGAACCAACTTGTCCCGCACTCACACAAAGTAAAGGAAAAATTACCCTGTAGAGGTTGTAACCTGCAGGGTTTTGAGCTTTCCGACTACCCTGTCGCATCTGGGAATTCACCTAAGACAATTCTCTACCTTCCTCCATCAGCTCCAGCCATGCCACCATCCCAGCTGCTGCTTCTCATGCTTCCCAGGTCTTCTCTGACCACTGAGCCTCAGCAACTGTCGTCACATTATCTGGAATGCATATTCTTCTTGAATGCTGCTGAAGGCCACACTCTCTCTATCTGCATGTTTTCATTCCAGACTCGGAGGTTCCTTGATACCTTTCCTGGCCACTCTGACTCTCTGAAAAGAATGCTCACCCTGGAATTTCATTTTTTTGAAGTTAGGCTTGTCATGCTCTCTCTTGTCACTTAACAATATGAAAATAGTTCATACTGACTTAATAGCTACCTGGCTATATGGCTCATTTCCCACACTAGGCTGAGAACTCCATGAGGATAAGTTCTGTTCATTTGCTGCCTCTGGTCATTGCAATGTCTAAAACACAGCATGGCAGAGACCACTCAGAGTATTTATGGGACCGAGGTAAAACAAATGAACTGAGTGAGAATCTGTGGAATCGAGCATGTAAAATTAGACATGTATGCCTGGGTCTAGTCATAAAGCTACCTACTAATGCACTTTGCACCACAGTCTAGGCTTGCAGGACAGGATGAAGCAAGGCAACTGGAGGCATGGCCAACAGAAACCTTTTCAAGGTTGAAATGAGATAGACCTTTCCTCATACCAGGGTGCTTGTATACTTGTTAGAATATGGGTCCTATTCCAACGCCTTTACATGATACGAACTGTAACTGTTGCTTTATTTACACAGATAGTGGGATGAGATGAGAGCCGTTTCCAAGCTCTTCAGATACACAGTTTGGGCAGATAGTTTCTCTGTAATACATATTTCTAGGCCAAAGCTTGGAAGCTTCTACCCTCCATACAGTATAATCTCCCAAGCTGACGGATTCCATTCAACTTCTCTCAGCTTCTCAATATGTTGCTCTGCTTGGCATCATACAATGGTGGCAGTCTATTCTAATCTTCTGGCTCATCCTGTCATCCTCTGTGTCTAGCTTGTTCTTTCTGCAAACTGTCTCTGTAAAAATGTCCTGGGAAAATTGCCTTGCAGGCACATATACCATCACCACCACCACCACCACCACCATCAACACCACCACCACCACCACCATCAACACCACCACGACCACATGTGCCTAGCTCTAGCTTGTTCTCTCCCTGTGATGTTCTTCAGGTACCACTCTTTCTGTACCCTTCCAGCAACCTTGAGCAGGCTAAATCAGACCTTGTTTTGCTAGAGTAGCCTAGTCCACCTAGGGTGGAGTCTTCCAACCTAAGTGAAGTCTATTGTCCTGCCACATATGCAGCTTCCTTCAAGAAACCACTACCTGCTGAGCAGCTGAGCTTGTTTTCCTGAGGAGATTCTGGCAAAGTGGGGGATGGGTTTCACCCTTTAAATTCAGACTTAAGAATTAAACATATGGCCTTGATCAAAAACTTTATCTTAGTCTGATTTGTCTCTCTTCTGTCCTTCCCATCCATCCCCAACTCTCCTTCCAGGTACACACTTCTCCATGGACACTGGCAGCTACATCATTCCTGTGCTGTTCTCCTGAGATGGGTATATCTTCTGTCTAAGTCATTCTGACAAACCTTGCTCTGATTTGTTATCTTCTCTCAATTAGAAGTCACTTGCAAACATAATGGTTTCCTTCTACAAATTAAACTTACCTACATTGTTTGCTATTAAAGGTGTAAGGACCTGTCTGTATTCTAGCCAGATCATAGAGTAATCCAGAATATCTACTTTCCAGCCAGATTACAGAGACCCAGAAAAACTTTGGATATGATTGCTTGCCAGAGCAGCCATGTTATTGGGTATGAACTTATCAAAAATCAAATTGGGGAACCCTCTCAGCCAATCCAAGCTGCCTGGAGCAGCCTGCTATTGATAGTCCTCAGAGGTCTGACTCGGGATATGAGTGGGTGTTTCCCCACTAGGTTCTTTCACTATACCTGAGGGACTTCTATTCTACTACCACCTGTCCTATACCTTCATCAGACTCTTGGATAATAGAGGATAGAATCCCTTTTCCCACCCATCTTCCCTGCTTGCTGAACCTTATGGGCCAAGCCAAGCTGCCTTGAATAGCCTGCTATCCCAGGGAGCCTCCTACTCTTCAACACCTCTCCTCTACCTTCATCAGACTCCTGAACCATTCCTGAATTCTTCCCTTCCCCGACCCAACTTCAATGCTCTCTGAGCCCTCTCGATCAAACCAAGCTGCCCAGAGCAACCTGTTATCTCAGGGAGAACACCATTGTCCTGCCATGTCCCCACCGAACTCCAGCAAACCTGATGTTCCTGAACCATACAGACCACAGTTCTAGAACCATTTAACCCAAGGATACCCATCAGAGGTCTTTAATACCCGGTCCATTGAGATTAACCCCCTCCCAAAACCTACTATAACAAGAACATCCAGGGAACAAAACCATCCATATGGCTAAAGGCCCCTGAAATGACAAAGTCAACCAGTGTAATATGACACCTCTAAAGCACAGCTACCCCACCACAGTTCACTGTGGATATTCTAACACAAGTGAATCACAAGAAAATGACATTAAATCCAATCTTCTAAACATGATAGTTGCCTTTAAAGAGGAAACAAACAAATCCCTTAAAAACATACAGGGAATAAAATTGTGTGAGACCTGAAAGTGGAAATAGAAGCAATAAAGAAAACACAAACTGAGGAAATCCTGGAGATGAAAACCTAGGGCAGATAACAGGAACAACAGATGTGAGCACCAACTGAATAAAGGAGATGGAAGAGAGAATCTAACCTAAGAACAATAGGAATAGAAGAAGGTGAAGAATCCCAGCTCCAAGGTCCAAAAAATTATTCTCAGCAAAATTATAGAAGAAAACTTTCCCAAACTAAAGAAAGAGATGCCTATAAATATAATAGCTTATAGAATACCAATTAGATGGGACTAGAAAAGAAAATCCTCCCAGAAAATAATAATCAAAACACGAGATCTACAGAACAAGGAAAGAATGTTAAAAGCAGCAAGGGAAAATGGCCAGGTAACATATAAATGTAAAAACAGGATCCATCATTGTGCTGCAAACAAGAAATATATCTCAGCCACAAATATAGACATTACCTCAGAGAAAATGACTGGATTTTTTCCAAACAAATGGACCCAAGAAGCAAGCTGATGTAGCTATTTTAACATCTAGTTAAATAGAACATCAACCAAAATTAATCAAAAGACACAGGGAAAATCAAAAGAGACAGGAAAGGATACTTCATATTCATCAAAGGAAAAAAAATGGATCAAAATGATGTCTCAATTCTGAACATCTCTGCCCTCCAAATAAGGTTATCCACATTTGTAAAGGAAATATTGCTAAAACTTAAATCATACATAGATACCCACACATTAATACTGGGAAACTTCAACACTCCACTCATACCAATTGACAGGTCATTCAGATAAAGACTAAACAGAGAAATAATGAAACAAACAGATATTATGAATCAAAAGGACCTGACAGACATTTATAGAATATTTCACCCAAACACAAAAGAATATACCTTATTCGCAGTACCTCATGGATCTTTCTCCAATATTGACCATATAGTCAGTCAAAAAGGAAGCCTCAACAAATATAAGAAAATTTAAATAACACATTGTATTTTTGAGACCACATGGATTAAAGTGGACTTCAACAACAACGGAAACAATGAGAAAATTTACACACTCATGGAAATTGAACAACTGTCTACTCAATGATGTTCTAGTAAATCTCCAGCCCAGAAAAGCTAGAGCAAAGAAATCACAACTCAATAAATAGGAATACAAGCTACACTCCTAGATTGGGCATATCTATCATTACATTACTATATTCCCCATCTATGAGATCGCTTAAAACTTGTGATTTCTCCAGGCCACATGGTTCTGCTCCATTGTCCTTAAACCTACTACTCTCCCTCCTCATCCATAGTCCTCTCTCCCCTCCTCTCTTCCTTCTTCTGCCAAATTTTCAGCTCCACCTTCCCTTCAACTGCCCAGTCACCTGCTCTAGCCTTTATTTTACAAGTTAAAATGGGGAAAAGGTACACAAGAAGTTGACTGTGATGAGTGATTCACTCCTCATCTGCAACATCCCCCAGGATAGCAAAATTAGCATCAAAATAGATGACCAGGGCTATCCACAACAGGAAATTAAATAACTTCTGGATTTCAATGAAAAAGAAGACACAACATATCCAAATGTATGGGACCCAATGGAAGTAGTAGTAAGAGGAAAGTTCAAAACATTATGAGCCTCCATAAAGAAATTAGAAAGTCCCCATACCAGCAATTTAAAAGTACACCTGAACGTTGTAGGGAAAAAAAAAAAGAAGCAAGCACACCTAACAGGAGTAGAGGGTAGGGAATAATAAAAATCAGGGCTGAAATCAATCTATTAGAAAAAAAGAAAACAATACAAAGAATCAACAAAACCAAGAGCTGGTTCTTTGAGAAAATTAACAAGTTAGGCAAATCTTTAGCCAAACTAACCGAAAGAGAATGAGACATTTCCTGAATATACAAAATCAGAAATGAAAGTACAGACCTAACAAGAGACACTGAACAAATTCAAAGAATCATTAGGTCTTGTTTCAAAAACCTTTACTCCACCAAATGGGAAAACCTTAATGAAACAGATGATTGTCTAGATAGATATCACATACCAAAGTTAAATCAAGATCATGTAAACTATTTAAACAGCCCTTTATCACCTAAAGAATTAGAAGCAGTCATCAAAAACTCTCAACCAAAAAAGCCCAGGTCCATATGGTTTTAGTGCACAATTCAATCAAAGAAGAGCTAATTCTAATACTCCTCAAACTATTCCACAAAATAGAAACCAAGGGTACACTGCCAAACTCATTCTATGAAGCCATACCACCCTTATTTCTAAACCACACAAAGACTAAAAAGAAAAAGAACTTAAGGACAATTTCTTTTATGAACATTGATGCAAAAATGCTCAATAAAGTACTCATAATCTAAATCCAGAAACACATCAAAAACATAATCCATCAAGAAGATATAGGCTAGATCAGTGGCCCAATACCTGCCCAAATGTAACAGCATAGTTACCTCCCAGAAGGTCCAAAGTAACCAAAGACACAGGGGACTCTCTCACCCAAATTTCCACACAGTCTGGAACATGCACCCAGCCAAGCTGACAAGGTACTTACCCCCCACTTCCACTTCAACCCCCCAAGCTCCAATTTCCTACGGGACCTATTCCTCACCAGGGCCAGATCAGTGGCCCAATTCCTGCCCAAATACTACAGCCTGCAGGTCTTTCAGGAGTTCCATAGTAACCAAGGGCACAGGACATCTTCAGTAAAAGGGTTACAGGATTTCTGAAGTAACCAGAGACACAGAAGGTCTACCCTAACCAGAGACATTGGAGGCCCACTCTAATCAGAGACAACACTGCATGTCTCCAAAGAGATCAGCCCTAACTCAGATTACAGAGCTCTCTGCCTCCAAGGAGACCAGTTACAATCAGAGACACCTGGGCCAATTAACACCAGAGTGAACCAGAGGGCCAGAAGAAAGCAGAAGATCATATGTGACAGAACCCAATGCTATCTGGCACAATCAGAACCAAGTTCTTCCACCAGAGCAATCCCTGGATACTCTAACATGACTGAAAAGCAAGATAGTGGCTTAACATCCCATCTTTTGAAAATGACAGATGCCTTTAAGGAAGATATAATAAACTCTACTTAAAGAAACAGGAAAACAAAGGCAAACAGGTAGAAACAAATAAATCCCTTAAAAAATGCAGGAAAATACGAGCAAGCAGGTAAAGGAGTTGAATAAAACAGTCTTAGAACTAAAAATTGAAATAGAAACAATAGAGAAAACACAAACGAGGAAACCCAAGAGATGGACAATTTAGAGAATGTACCTAAAGAGTTGAAGGGGTCTACAACCATATAGATGGAAAAAAATATGAACTAACCAGTACCCCCAGTGATTATGTCTCTAGCTGCATATGTAGCAGAAGATGGCCTAGTCTGTCGTCAATGGGAAGAGAGGCCCCTTGATCGTGCAAACTTTATATGTCCCAGTACAGGGGAACACCAGGGCTGAGAATTTGGAGTAGGAGGGTAGGGGAGCAGGGTGGGAGGATTGTATAGGGGACTTTGGGATGGCATTTGAAATGTAAGTGAAGTAAATAGCTAATAAAAAAATGAGAAAAAAAAGCTCCAAACCCAAAATCTCCAGGAAATACAGGAAACAATGAAAAGACCAAACCTAAAAATAATAGGAATAGAAAAGGGTGAAGAATCCCAGCTCAAAGGGCCAGAAAACATCTTCAACAAAATAATAGAAGAAAACTTCCCTAACCTAAAGGAAGAGATGGTCATAAAGGTACAAGAAGCCTACAGAACACCAAATTAATTGGACAGGAAAAGAAAATCCTTTCATCACAAAATAATCAAAACACTAAATGCACAGAAAGAAGAAACTTAAAAGCTTCTCCCTGAAGAAGAGAAGGCCAAGTAACATATAAAAGCAGACCTGTGAGAATTGCACCATACTTTGCAACAGAGACTTTAAAAGCTAGAAGATCCTAGACAGATATCATCCAGTCCCTAAGAGACCATATAGGCCAGCACAGGTTACTATACCCAGCAAAATATTCCAAAACCATACCAAATTTAAACAATATCATCTTTTTACTAATCTAGCCCTAAAGAGGATATTGGAACAAATTTTCCAATACAAGGAGGGTAACTACACCCAAGAAAGCATAAGAAACTAAACATTTCTCAACAAACCCAATAGAAGAGAATCATAAACACAGAATACCATCTCCAACAACAAAAATATCAGGAACTAATAATCATCTGTCTTTAATATCTCTTGACATCAATGGGTTCAACTGCCTAATAAAAAGACACTGGCTAAAGACTGGGTACATAAGCAGGATCCAGCCCTTTGCTTCATACAAGTAATACACCTCAGTGACAAACACAGATCCTACCTCAGAATAAAAGGTTGGAAAAAAGTTTTGCAAGCAGTCACAAGAAACAAGCTGAAATAGTATGTGGCTGTGGGTTGTGAGAGGAAGCCTGGTAAGGTTGAGCTAAGATTTAAAGCCCTGGGAACCCTGAAGGGACAGTAGAAGCTTTGCGTGCTTCCGTAACCAGGTCCCTGCCATGTAGTCACATACCCACTTTAGAGAGGTTTGTGGCTTTCAGTCATATAAAGACAGCACTCCAAGCCCTCCCACATGTAGATGAGGTATCCCCATCCTCTTAGGTCAAGCCAATAGTAAACACCTACTGTCATACTCTGACCCACACCAAGACTGTATATAAGAAACCTATTGAGAAGAAAAAAAAGGTGTATGAGAATTACTCTGTCATTATCTGAGAGCCTCTGTCATAAGAGTTGTAACTCCACCACCAGAGAAAGGACCTGCTTTCCCAAAACACCACAAGAAGCTCCCTACCACCTCTCCCTGGCAAGTCAGCCTCCCACCAGCTCAGCCAGGTATGACTCAGCATAATGCATCTTGGAGCAACAAAAGCTACAGCAGTGGTGAATGCAGCTGCAGTAGTGAAGACAGCAAAGATAATTCCTCCTTCCTGGAGCCATCCTAATATCCAATAAAATAATATTTCAACCACAAATAGTTTAAAAAAAAAAGATGAGGAAGAATTCATACTCATCAAAGGAAAAAATCCACCAAAACAAAGTCTCAATTCTGAACATCTATGCCCCAAATTCATGGCACCCACTTTGTAATGGCTAGTTTTGTGTCAACTTGACACAGGCTGTAGTTCTCAGAGAGAAAGGAGTTTCAGTAGGGGAAATGCCTCCAGGAGATCCAGCTGTAAGGCATTTTCTCAATTAGTGATCAAGGGAGGAGGTCCCCTTGTGGGTGGTGCCATCTCTGGGCTGCTAGGCTTCCTTCTATAAGAGAGCAGGCTGACCAAGCCAGGGGAAGCAAGCCAGTAAGCAACATCCCTCCATTGCCTCTGCATCAGCTCCTGCTTTCTGACCTGCTTGAATTCCAGTACTGACTTCCTCGATGATGAACAGCAGTATGGAAGTGTAAGCTGAATAAACCTTTTCCTCCCTAACTTGCTTCTTGGTCATGATGTTTGTGCAGGAATAGAAACCCTGACTAAGACACACATCCATAAAAGAAATTTTACTAAAGCTCAAAACACACATTGAACTTCTCATAATTATAGTGGGGGACTTCAACACTCCACTCTCACCAATGGACAGGTCATTGAAATAGAAAGTAACAGACACGGTGAAATGAACAGAAGTTATGAACCAAATGGATTTAAAAGATATCTATAGAACATTTCACCCCAAAACAAGAGAATATACATTATTCTCAGCTCCTCATGGAACATTCTCCAAAACTGATAATATAATTGGTTATAAAACAAGCATCAACTGATACAAGAAAATGGGAATACTCACATGCATTCTATCAGATAACATCAGAATAAGGCTAGATGTCAATAACAACCAAAACAACAGAAAGTCCACATGCTCCTGAAAACTAAAAAACTTTCTGCTGAATGATACTTGGTCAGGGTAGAAATAAGAAAGAATTC